>NC_041332.1:15913044-16123044 GCF_004354835.1 Perca flavescens | reverse complement strand
TTTTTCATCATTCTGTGTCCTAGGTTGCCTAGCCGTGTGGACGGTACAGGCTTTGTGGTGTATGACGGTGCCGTGTTTTACAACAAGGAGCGAACACGCAACCTGGTCAAATATGACCTGCGGACTCGCATCAAGAGTGGCGAGGCAGTGGTGGTCAATGCCAACTACCACGACACCTCGCCTTACCGCTGGGGAGGGAAGTCAGATATTGATCTGGCGGTGGACGAGAACGGCCTTTGGGTGATCTACTCCACTGAAGCCAATAATGGACGCATCGTGGTCAGCCAGGTACAGTAGGAGGAAGGAAAACAGATCGATGACTGGGTAGAGAAAACAAAAAGGCTTTTATTACTGAGTTCTCTCATCTGCTTACGTCTTCTTTCTTTTGCAGGTGAACCCATACACCTTGCGCTTCGAGGGTACGTGGGCCACCAGCTTTGACAAGCGTGGGGCGAGCAACGCCTTCATGGCCTGTGGTGTGCTCTACGCCGTGCGCTCCGTCTTTCAGGATGATGAGGGGCAGGCGGAGGGCCGAGTCGGCAGCGACATGGTTGTTTATGCCTACGACACCAGCCGTGGACAGGAGCTGCCCGTTCAAATACCATTCCCCAACCCTTACCAGTACATCTCCTCCATAGACTACAATCCCCGAGACAACCAGCTGTATGTGTGGAATAACTACTACGTGCTGAGATATCCGCTACAGTTTACACCGCCACCGCCCACTAAAGGTTTGAGGAACAAGTGCACTTGTGTATTTGGACATACTGGTGTGATGATGTGATGGAACTAGAGAATCAACAGTGTTTCCGTCCCTCTAGCTCCCCTCTCCTCTCTGATGACGACTGTCCGCTCATACACGGCCACTGTCGCGTTGACCCCAGTGCGGCCGTCGGCCTCTCACCCTATTGGCGTCATCAACCGAGGACCCTTTGACCAGCGGCCGATCACAGCCATGGTCCCTCTGACCCCACGTCCACCTCTACGTGTCCCCTTGGCTCCCGGGAGCCCCGGTCAGGTGGGCGGATGTGAGGGCCGGGTGGCACGAGGGGTGCAGTGGCCCCCCACCCTGAAGGGAGAGACTGTGGAGAGGCCCTGCCCAAAAGGGTCACTGGGTAGGTGTGCAGATGTCAGCATGCCAGTGTGTGTGTTGCGTTTTGTGTGTGTGTGTGTGTGTGTTGTAATGCATGTGTGTATCTGTATCTTGTTTCCCTTTGAAATGTAGTCGGATGCCCCCTCTTTGAACTTGCCCTCAGATGAGAGCGAGAGAGAGAGAGAGAGAGAGAGAGAAGAAGAAAGGGGTTATAGTGTCAAGAGAAGCTTGGTTTCCTCAACTCTTCCTCTCGCTGTGCAGCTGTCTTCCTCAGCCCAGCGATCCCTCTGAGCAAAAGCTGTTATGCAGATTATGGAGATAAGCCCGTGGTGCATTTTGTCTTGTCCTGATCACGTCGAATGATTTGGACATAGTTTTAGCACAGCGGTGATGAATTCACTGGGGAATTATCTGATATTACAAATCATGTTTATAACTGAATGTGAGTGTGGCATGAGTGTGGCATAGGCTACAATGTATTTTCAGAACTGATGTTTTCAGTTTTTCATGAAATATATAGACTACACAAGGTTACAATAAAAAAAAAATCTGCTACATTACTGAGCTTTTTGGCCTATTTTAGCTCTTCTTTTTTGGTACGGTGCATTCACTGGTTCTTGCTCAAAGTTTGCGACCTTACTCACTGTTGAAGAACAAACAAGCTGAAGCTGATAAGCCAACAACCCAGGTGTTTTTGCATGGAGTTCATGAATATTATGTAAACAGATATAAAAGGGAAGTAAATATTGTACTTACATTCATCAGATAGCTTCAAACACTGCCCCAAATATATGCTAATGCTGCTTCTTGCTGGATGTGTAAATAGGCAGTTTTTTTTTGCTAACACTTCACTTACTTAATGTGCTTTTTCTCCAAGTCAAGAGTTTTTTATCCTACACGCCTGTCACTAAGACTTTATGGTGTGCAAGGACTTGGTAACGATTTTTCTAATTGCTAACACTTTAACCATAACTTCATAAAAAGATATTTTCATGGTAGGTATGTGTTTGTTTTTACCTTATTATGGAGTCCTTCTGCACACAAGTGGCCAAAAAAATAAATAATCTACAGTAATGCATCTTTAAACTTCTATCAAAAACAAAACCATTAATATCCATTACTGGACTCCAACAGAATCACATTTAAGTGGAGCCCATGCCGGCTAACATGGGCACATTTACAGAAATGAAAATAAATGTAAGGGTAAAAGATGCATGGCAAGGAGAAAAAAAACAGCTCCTGTCCTGTAAAAACATGAGCTGTCCTTTCTCTTTCTGACAGTCTGTGTCACCCTGTCTGTCTCTGCAGGTATAGCTTCCTATCAGTGCATGCAGTCTCCTGTGGGCTGGAGCTCCAGAGGGCCTGACCTTTCCAACTGCACCTCTCCCTGGGTCAGCCAAATTGCACAGAAGGTTAGTCACACACCCGCACACACCCGCACACTCACACACACACACACACACACACACACACACACACACACACACACACACACACACACACACACACACACACACACACACACACACACACACACACACACACACACGCTGAGCAAATGCCCTAAAGCCAGTCAGCAAGCACTTCTCTCTTAAATGTCAAAATATTTGACATTACAACCACCCCCACCTCACTCCAGATCAAGAGCGGGGAGAATGCTGCCAACATCGCTGGAGAGTTGGTCAACCTGACCCGCGGCCGGATCTACGCCGGTGATGTCAGCATGTCCGTCAAGCTTATTGAACAACTATTGGATATCCTGGACTCCCAGCTCCAGGCCTTGAGACCAGCCAATAAAGAGTCAGCAGCACGCAATTACAACAAGGTAAATTGTTTCTGTTGTCAGTGCAGAAGTGTACTTGACCTTTGCTTTGAAATTAGAGCGGAAATGTCAGCGATGATGACTCTAACAATATATGTTTTTCTTATTTTCAGCTGCAGAAGAGGGAACGCACATGCAGAGCTTATGTTCAGGTGAGACAAACAGATAGATAGATAGATAGATAGATAGATAGATAGATAGGTAATCAGAACTAAGAATAAAACACTGTGTCTTTCTCTCAGGCGGTCGTTCAGACAGTTGATAACCTGTTGGGTCCTGAGGCTCTGGTGTCCTGGGCGGATATGAGTAGTGTTGACCAGTCCCACTCAGCATCACTGCTGTTAGACGCAGTAGAGAAAGGAGCATTTTTATTGGCTAACAATCTCTATGAAGGCCGCTTCAGTGACAGGGCACCAAATGTTGGTACGTGGTCTAATGTTTTAAAATCTTTCTTTTGCTCTACGCGTTGTGGAAATTACCAGTTTGTGTAAGCTTTTCCTGTGTGTGCACAGATCTGGAGGTGTATGTGCTAAATACAGAGGCAGACATACATGACCTGACGTTCCCTCACTCCTATGACAGTGACAGCATCTTGCAGATATCAGCACTGGCTCTGCAGCAATACAGCAACAATGGTCTGTGACACACACCAAAAACTAATCAACATTGTACACAGTGACAGCTCAGTATTATAAAGTGTATTGCCTGGGTTGGTAAACTATACAGTAGGTGGGACAAGTAATGGGCTGCGGAAGTAATAGTTTTTCCCAACATATCAAAAATCCAAACATTGTAAAATGTAGGATAAAAGTCTAACTATCTCCTTTTGAATGTGGTCATCACTATGTCCTTGTTTCCTCTGCAGGCCAGGTGAAGCTGGTCCTCTCTCTCTATAAGAACCTTGGCTCCTTTCTGACCACCCAAAACTCGACTTTGCGGCTCGGATTGGGGCTGGGTCAGGGATCAGAGGCCAGGCGTAGGAGCCTAGTGGTCAATTCCCATGTCATCTCTGCCTCTGTGCACAGAGGATCGAACAGAGTGTATCTCTCTGAGCCGGTGATCTTCACTCTCAGGCACCTGCAGGTCTGTTTGGAAATCTGTGTACCTCAAAATGTATGTATATAATGAGCAAATTATTTTTCTGCAGAACCTGTTCACTAAGTACCATTTGTGTTTGGGTGTGCATTTGTCTCAACAGCTGGATAACCACTTTGGACCCAACTGCTCTTTCTGGAACGGATCAGGGGTTTCTGGGAGTGGCAGGTGGTCTACACAGGGCTGCCGCCTGTTACACACCAACAACACACACACTACCTGTGCCTGCAACCACCTGTCCAGCTATGCAGTCCTCATGACCTATCAGCAACCTGCGGTAAGTAACAAACAGCAGACATAAAGGAGATTTAAGACTGCAGTGTGTGTTTTTTCTTAATTTGCATGAACCTTTTCTCATACAGCACAGACAGACAATGACATGAGTGTAGCAAAAATGTATTTATCTCACTCACAAGATACCCCAATGAGTCTTCTGTATGTTTAATTGTACAATATTGAGCCAATATTCACACAGCACTGAAAACAGCCATATACACGTATTTTTTCTGTGCATTAAGCACAACTACTGCCACTACTGCTTCTTTTTAGTCAGCCAGGTGCCAAACTTTAACTTTAAAAATCCAGCTCCATCCTCGACTAACAAACGCTTTCTCACCTTTATGCAACCATTTTCTGTAGCACAGTTGGACTTCACCCCCACTGTGTTCTTTCAAAATCAAGCACAGAGGGGATGATAATTGTGGGTTGTAGCTGTAAGAGAGAGAGAGAGTGATAAATGCTGCAGGCTATTTTGTCCTGCCATGAAATTGAATTAAGTGTTTCTCTGCAAGATGTTCCCTTTGTTGGATGTGATTTTATTAATTTGAACAGATGTTATGCAACACACTGGGGCACACAACCAGAGGCAAAAACACACCAGCACTCCACCCCACAAAAAGCCCATCCATATACAATTACAAATCTGCACCTGCACCTCTTCTGACATTCATACATGTACTCCTTATGGTCAGATAAATAATCTCTCTGCGCTTTCTGCTTCTCTTTTTCAGTTTGGGGTTGGCGTAGAAGAGCTTCTCGTCTATGTGGTTTCCTGGGTTGGCATCTCCGTAGCCCTTGTGTGTTTGACCACCTGCCTCACCACCCTGTGCTGCCAGGGGGCGCCCTGGCACACTGACCACAGCACCATCCACTGCAACCTGTGGGCCAACCTGCTGGTCACTGAACTGCTCTTTCTTGTTGGTGCCAACAAGACGCAATACACAGTCAGTGCTTGGATATTACTGTTGTATTTTAAAGCATTTTATTTAAGTTAGCATTTTGCTAAAAATATTCTTACGAGCTATCTAAATTTGCAGGTTGTGTGCTCCATCCTTGCTGGCCTGCTGCACTTCTCGCTGCTCTCGGTGTTTTGCTGGTTGTGTCTGGAGGGGGTGGAACTATACTTGCTGCAGCGGGAGGTATTCGAGGGACGTAACTCCAGGAGGAAGTATTTTTACCTGTGTGGCTACTCTATTCCTGGGCTGGTGGTGGCCGTGTCCGCAGCCATAGACTTCAGAGGCTACGGCTCAAAAACTGCGTAAGTTGACTAATGTGTGCGTCTGTGCACATTTTGAATGGGGACAGTTACTTCCCTTCATCTGTTTATTATTGTGTTAGCTCCCAGACCGACTTTGCTGCTTTGGAAGTTCTTATTTTACTGTGTTTTGTGTGTGTGTGTGTGTGTGTGTGTGTGTGTGTGTGTGTGTGGGTGTGTGTGTGTGTGTGTAGATGCTGGCTGCGAACAGACAATTACTTTATCTGGAGTTTCCTTGGACCTGTTGGTGTCATTGTTACGGTGAGAGTTAATGCTCTCTTACAGTACATTTTCATATACATGTATTAATCAGTGTGTAATGACATTATGTTGAGTTATTATTAATAAATACATACTAAACAGTGTTCGTGGTTTGTTCTTTTTGGCCTCAGTTGAACTTGGTTGTCCTGGTGATGACCTTACATAAGATGCACAGCACTGCTGCTTTGAAACCAGACTCCAGTCGCCATGACAACCTGAGGTAAGTATAATATCTCATGTGGATCTGTTGCGGGTGATTATGTGTAGAGCTCTTTGGGTTTTAGTAGCTTTGGCTCCAATCACACAGTCATTTCAAAATATAGTAAGGTTTGAATTCATAAACTGAAACTGGTTGATTTCAAACTTTCCTTATGTTTTCCCTGCTTTCCTATTGCATGTTTATTTGTATTACTGTATTATTTTCATAGTTTTCAATGTTTCTTGAGGCTGTTATGGGAAGGAGCTACTCCATGTAGATATTTGTAGTTAATTAAGATATTGAAGACTCATCCTAGGTGAGACAGGGAGCCAATGTAAATCACATGAAACAGATGTAGTGTAAAGCGGTAAATCGCTAGCATTTTGTTAAACAGCAACATTTTTAATAGTTTCAAGTGAAAAAGGTCTTGACAGCAGCATGAACTATATGGTCTTTGCATAGAGTGTAAAGGCCAAACCACTGTATAGTGAAAAACAGAGGGGGATAATTGCACTCAACAAAGGAAAAAAAAGAGCAAAAAACAAGTGGTTGTACACCAAGAATGTGTCCGAATGCATTTTTATTTGTAGTTTTTCCGTTTCAAATGTATGCTCATGTGCACTTGAGCATGGTGGCACACTGCTAAAGGTGGATGTGTGCAAACTCTTCTTCATTGATATTAGTTACACGCACACCAAACCTCTCTTTGTTCATGGTTGAGCTTCCATGTAAAGTAGAAGCACACTGTGCCATGTAGCTCGGTGACCTGAAATACCGAGCATTTTCACAGATTCAGGTGAGTGAACTCTTGTTGAAATCATCACAAATTAAATGTGATTTCCAGGGCATGGGCGGTGGGCTCCCTGACACTGCTCTTCCTGCAGAGCGTCACCTGGTCCTCAGGCCTCATCTTCCTTTGTGCTCCGTCTCTCCTCCTGGCTTACCTCTTCTCCTCCCTTAACACCGCCCAGGGCCTCCTCATCACCATACTGCACTGCACCCTCGCCAGGAAGGTCTGTCTATTTGTTCATGTGTTATTTATTTTGTTAGTTAACTGCACGACTCTGTGACGTCATCATTTGTAACTAATCAGACATGTTTGAATACCGCCGTGTAGGGTCAGAAGGACTATGGCCGATGCCTGCGCCTTTCGCAGTGCTGTGTCACTTCCTCTTCCAGCTCTCCGGACTCGGTGAAGGGTGCTGCCCTGCGCTCCAACAGCCGCTACACCAGCAGCCAGAGTCGGAGAGCTACTGCTAACAGACAGGTACATTACAATACAGTGTGCCTCTATATCTCAAACTCTTTGTTCCTTTCTCGCTTTGTGTGAGTCAGTCTGACCTGGTGTGGAACTCTTCTGTTCCAGAGTCGTATCAGGAGGATGTGGAACGACACTGTCCGGAGACAGACTGAATCGTCTTTCATCGCTGCAGACGTCAACAACACACCTACTCTTAACAGAGGTGAAGATTTTTTTCTTTTAAATGTCAGAGTTGCCTTCTTATGTTGGTCAAGAATGTTATATTTATTTTTATCCCTCTCTCCTCAGCTGCTTTGGGGAACCATTTCCTTACTAATCCAGTGTTGCAGACTCATGCTGGAGCCTCTCCTTATGACACGATGCTGGCCCAGGGATACAACCAACCCTTCACCTCCACAGGTACATTACATCGCAACCTTCGAATTTTGACACAGCTCACAGTACCTTACAAAACCTTTTATGCCACGTTGAAAAATGTCTATGTACGCCCGCTCCCTCCAGTTTATCAATTACAGTAAAAGGTGGACAGCATCAAGTGTCAAGGAAGTTTAATATGTTCAATTTCTGACATATGTTTTGACAATTTTCCACAACTCCTCTTTGTCTACTTTTTGGTGTTTTGTTGAATAGAGTCCAACCTATAATGGATTTTTAGGGCAATACAGATATCAATATTGAAAAAAAACTATTATGATTTATCAGCAGTTTTTTTTTTTTACATAACATTACATAAAAAACTACTTTTCCCTTAAATCCCTTAATTCGCATTATACAAGATATGTGACCATGATAAGACACTTAAATTAATTATTCACTTGTAAGTGCTCTCTCATAAACAAACTGTGATGGTGACAATGTTTCTAAATGAGCTCAAACTTACATTATCTTTTCCAAATTTCTTGGCAGCATACATTACTTATATGCCGATACATATAATACAATACATCTGTGATAAGATAATATTGACAAATAATATTAGCCAATAATATCAGGCGACCGATTTATCGCTTGGGTTTTAGTGCCTGACTTTCTCTGAATGGCCTAAGACTTTTGCTGGAATGCTTTTGTTTTATATAAATGTGTGGTGTTCTGTTTTTATTTTGAATTGTTTGTCTTTTAAATGTTTTTTTGACACTTTCCCTCTCTGTCTCTCTGTCTTAACATGGCCCAGTAGGAACCTTCAGAAACCAGCAGAGTATGAGCTCTCCTTTATTGTGCTCACTCAAATCATTGAGCGTCACTTCCTTGCGCAATTCATAGACATATCTGTGCACACAGTAATTATTCATTGATCATGAAGACATAACATACTGTACATCTCTCCCATGTGGCTACATAACTGAACATTTCATCAAAGAATATTGTTAATATCCAAACCTTCTCTGTAAAGCCACACCCTCAGTAGGCACATGAACTCTAAACTCTGCTCATTCATGTATACGTTCATTCATGTAAATCTCTTTATTGTAAATCTTTTTAAGATATCCCTGTTTGGTAATTTTCATCTTCCTGTTTCTTCCAACAGAGGGTGGTGTGTCCCAGAGCCAGGAGTCCTGCGGGTTGGACAGTGTGTGTCTCAATGGAGGCTACACCCCCAACACCTTCACCCTGCACGGTCTGGGAACCACACCCGGGTCCCGAGCTGGAGTGGTGGGCAGCACTGACCTTCTGCGGGAGGGAGGAGTTGGGATAGGAGGTGATGACATCTCCCCAGCCCTCCTCACTCCCCACGGGACCACAGATCTGGGCAGCGGTGCTGGAATGCGTCATAACCTGTCTGATGCAGCGGCCCTGGAAAAGATGATCATCTCAGAGCTGGTGCAGAGCAACCTGAGGCCCTCAGTTGCCATGCCTGTTCCTCCTGAGCGCTACGGTAGCCTGGCGAGGCCTCACCACCACGAAAGGGCGGCTCTCACACACACTGCCACTTTGACTCGACACGCACAGCCACCCCAAGAGGGCTGGGCTGCCACCATGCAGCCAAACACACGCCACAATGCACAAGAGGGCTGGTCGCATACGCGGCACCACACACAAGACGCTGAGACACATTCCGCAACACGTGGACAAGATCAAGCCACGACACCACGTTTACAAGATGGCTGGTCACATTCACGGGTTTCTGGAGACTCTGAGTCCCGTGAGCTGCTGAAAGATGGGGACAGGTCGTTGCAAGGCACTCTGAGTCGCCGCGGGCTCCAGGACAGGCAGCAAGCGCGGCCCCCTGACGTTCAGGCACGGCCCTACTCCACCCTCAGCCGCACGCCTGGGACCCTGTCCCGCCACCGCGGCACAGTGGAGCCAAGTGGAATGACAGACAGAGACAGAGAGAGGGACAGGGAGAGAGACAGGGAGAGAGACAGGGAGCGTTACCGGGACAGGCCCCTCCCGCCTCCTCCTCCCCCTCCCCCACAAGAGTCTGAGCCCCTGTACAAGGCTCTGGAAGAGCCGCTGCTGATGAAACAGAGGGAGGCAGGCGTAGAGGCATGGAGAGGCGGCCAGGACAGAGAGAAGGATGAGACATTTCTCTTAAAAAGAGACAAAATGATGGACGAATGGAGGGGAGGAACTGAAAGAAGAAGGGACGAGTCTTTTACCTCTCAGACGAGAGACGGAGAGATGGACGAATGGAGACCTGGAATGGAGAGAGGGAGGGAGGAATCTCATCTGCTGGAGAAGAGAGGTGGAAGGATGGAGGTGTGGCGGGGTGAGACAGACCAGGAAGAGACTTTTATAACTCAGAAGAAAGATTTCGGGATTGATGGATGGAGAGGCGGGATGGACAGAGAGAAAGATGAATCCTTGTTTTTGAAGGACAGAGATGGATGGAAAGCAGGGATTGAACGGGAGCATGAGAAACAGAAGGATAGAGCGCTGGATGTGTGGAGAGGAGGGATGGATATAGACAGGGAGGAATCCTTCCTCTTCGAGAGCAAAGATGGCGGTCTCGACGGGAGAAAAAGAGGGAAAGATAGAGGGTCTCTCCGGTACCACGGCGAACGAGAGGATTCTGAGAGCTTTTCTCTGCCTTTGACCCCTGACCTAGACCTTGACCCTGACTCCTCACCTATCTACGCCCGAGATTCAAACCCCTCCCCACTCTACCCCGGCGACCGACGCTCACCTCCACTCAGCATCTTCCCCCGAAGCTCGCCCCCGACGAATATCTTCGCTCCCAGAGACACTAACTCGCCTCCAAACAATCTCTACTCCCGCCACTCCCCCCAGGTGTACAGCCGAAGCAGCTCCCCTCCTCGCTTCTACACTCGCTCCTCTCCTCCGACCCTCTCGTATCCCGACAGCAGCCCTGAAGGTCCCGAAGAGGTCAGCCCCACTGGCCAGCCCCAGCGGCCCGCCCTGGAACTGCCCTACAGCCTGGGGCGACCTCCGCTGGGCCCCCGGCCCAATCACCTGCAGACCTTCTACCAGCCGCCGCCGCTGGCATCCAATGGAGAGGCAGCGTACACAGCAGAACCCGCCTCGGAGGGAGACGACGGACAGATGCAGCGGGTGACGAGCCTGTGACTAGGGCGGTGGTGATTGGGGCATAGAAACCAGGGATGAGGAGGAAGATGGTGATAATAACAAATGATAATGATCAAACTGATGGAAATGATGATGATTATGATGATAAAGAGGATAATGATGACGGATGATGAAGGTAATTATGATGACAGCGATGGCTCCTCCCTGCTTCTATCTCCCGATCACCACGAGACTTCCCCCTTTTCATGTTTTGTTACTTTTCTATGACTGTGATCCATTTATAACTCTTCCTCCTCCACCTCCTCTCCTTATCCTGTCTTTCCTGAAACCCTATTGTGTCTTCCCGTCTCATTGGTGCTTTATCCTTATTGGCCTATCGTCTAAGTTTCTATTGGTTTGTCAGCTGGGTGTTGCCCTTCCCTGTAGCAAGCAAACAGTGTGTCAATGAAGCACTTGTGTGTTGCCAAAAAATCCTTTCAAAGAACATGTGCATGACTTTATAGTGGCTTTACAAGGCTACATACTGTAGGAGGAAAGTGTGTGAGCGTGAGCGAGTGTGCCTGTGTAGCTTGATGAGCATGCATGTGTGCAAGGATGTGTGTGTGTGTGTGTGTGAGAGAGAGAGAGAGAGAGAGAGAGAGAGAGAGAGTGCGTGTATATACATCATTCTTGTATAATTAATGTACCACAGTGAAGCATTTTATCAATATCAAATGGGGGGCCTCTTACACACATCCCTTCCTACTGGTTTTCAACTCTTGACCAATCCCATTTCACATCAAGACCAAAATCTCCGCCCCGAACCCTCCCTCCACCTGCCACAAACTGTCGGTGATGGAATTTGTTGCCATGGAGTTTGTTATGGCAACAAAACTCTTGACTCCAGAGCCAGAGATCATATGAAACCTCAGAACTTTTCTGCAACCCCCTGAGATCCTTGTACATATTGACCTCAAGTGTTCTGATTGTCTTGTATTGCTATTGAAGTTCAAGTAAACATGTGAAATAATTGTTACTGTCTTTCTTTTTGTGTGGATGTAGAGAGAGGGAGGGTGTCACAAAAAGGAGGATTTCTACAGTGGAAAAGGAGGGTCAGTAGAGACTGTTGATATAGATATAGCCCTTTATAATGAAGAGACCGACTGTGTTAGATAGATAAGAAAATACTGTTACAGACAGTGGTTGAATGTACCTAAGTTAATTTACTCATATACTGTACAGTAGGCCTACGTAAAGTACTTGTACTTTACTTGAGTACTTCCATTTTCTGCTACATTCTAATCAGGCCCTCAGGAAGTGCGCACAGCCTGGCAACCAATTTCTTTTCAGTGGCCACTCGTGGTATTGCAATGAAAAATCTCAGTGCGGCCCAAAAAAGATTTTTCCACATAGGCCACCATTGTAGAAGAGACATCTGTAAAACAATTGCCAGGACACCTGAAGTTGATTAAGATGTTTTTCTATTCTGAATATTTAATTTTATGTTTGAAAAACTTCCCTCGAGCCAAGAAAAGCGATTAAAAAAACCTGTGACGTCACCAAAGTCAATGGGCCGAGCATGAACTCGCAGGCGGGGCCAGTGGGAAAAACAATACTGCGCATATTCAGTGGGCCGCAAATCACAGACGTAAACCTGGAAGCTTAAAAAGTTTTTGGGCGTATGTGTGAACTTTACCTTTGTTCATCACAAAAGTGATGTCTTGAAAAAGTAGAATTTCCACTGCTGTGAAATTCCGAAGCTGTTTACTTTCTTGAGCTGTTTGTTCAACTGTGTGACGATAAAGTTAAAAACCAAGAGAAATAAATTCCAGATTCTCTAGTCCCCTTTATCATCTTTTAGCTGCCAGTGAGGTTATGTTTTTGGCTTGGTTTGTTGGTTTGCTGGTTTGGTTGTCTGTCAGCAGGATTGCAGAAAAACAAAAAAAAACCTACTGGCTGATTTTCATGAAACTCTGTGGAAGGGTGTGTGGGCCAAGGGACAACACACTAGATTTTTGGAGCGAATCCAAATCACAGGGTGGATACACAAATAATTTTTCACTTTCACTTTTCACTTTTTGTTGAAAAATTAGTGGCCAAATAACTCAACTTAGAGGATGTACAGTAATCATCTTTTAAAAGATTATGCAACAACATCAAACATGTTATTCTCAAAATGTGTATCCAATGTTGAAAGAGAAGGTCACAAACTGAACTTAAAGAGACAATGATTAAAAAAAGAAATCACATTTTTCTTTAATGATCTGTGTGCTCTTGGAGTGGCAAGTAGTCTAACATTAACATTCATTAGCATTCATGAGCTAGTAGCGTCCGTGCTTTTCAAACATGGATTATATCTATTGTGTTGACATTCTCATTGTCGTTCTCTAATTATTAAACTTACCCACTGCACACAGAAAGACAGACACATCCTACCACATCTAAATGGTATCACAGAGTTGCTTTCTCGCTATTTGTGCTTTCCTTAAATACCTTTACATTCAATGGGTTCATGTAAAAAAAAAAACTACAATACAACATATATAACATGTTTGTATAAAATATAATAAATCCTACTTACCAAATGACTACAAAGTGTATTAGTAACACTAAAATGGAAATCAAAAAGTGCTTTTACAGTATCATTCAGTTGTACAAAATCTGTATATATTTACAGGTGAACTATAGAGTGGTAGTTGCTGTTTGTTTTTGCAGGATTCAGTCGTCTCATCTCACAGGTAAGTATTACAAGTGAAGGCTAGTAACAAGGAAAAAAGGTTGAGTGGTGGCTGCTTACACAACACTCCAACCGAGCAGTCAGTATTGTTTTCAGCACCCTCCCTCTTCATTTCTCCCATTTCATATGTTTTGTCTTTTGAGCCACATACAGTATCACACAATTTCTACTCTCTCTCACACTCTGTCCCAATACTGAGGTATGTGGTTTAACTTCACAGGAAATGGTCTCACATTCTTCAAATTTCTTGTCTATCCAAGACAGATTACAGGCAGCAGGTGGATGTCAGTCCATGAAAACTGGTCGGTGGAGGTGAGGTTTAGCAGACAGTGTGGTGGGGTGACAAGGGGCTGTCCAGGGTCTCAGTCGGAGACAGATCTAAACTCGACTCGCTTTTAAACATGGACGAGATGTGGAAGGCCTGGGAAACGCACAAACACACACCAAACTTTAAGATTTTAACAGCCGTTGACGCGTGGACACGCAACCAAAGCACAAAAATAAGCAGGCAAGGTATACTGACCACCCAGTAAGCAGTGAGGGCTCCCTGTAGGTAGCCTGTTAGCACGTCGGACGGGTGGTGCCTGTAGTCTGAGATGCGGGTCAGACCAGTGTAGACTGCCAGCAGAACCAGGAAGAACTGCAGCGCCGGCCTCAGCAGCCGAGCCCCACGCCATGTCAACCGCGCCTGCAGGTAAAACTACATGACAAAAATCAACTTGTTATTTATTGCAAATGACAATAAGGTAATCTGTTACTGTAAATAAGAACCAATATATTTGCAGTTGGCCTTATTCATCAATGTGTTTTTGAACATATAACACATAATAAAAAGTCTATCATAAGTACGATATAATATAGATCCCCCAAACAATACAAATCTTAAAGTAAATTTGAAGGAACTCTGAATGTAGGAAGGAATACTATACTATATTATGTAGTATACATTACATTGAAACACTTATATTAAAGACTGGCCTATATTCATAATTCTCCCCATGGTAAATACCATACATAAGTATATTTTAGCATTTTTGACCTGTTTTATGCTTGAAACAACAAAGGCCTTACAACTTGATTTTAAATCAAGCCCATTTTCCAAGACGGAACCCCAAGATTATGTTATAATGTGGGTGATGCCCCTATTATTTAGGTTTATATTGTGTTTTAGTAGTGCATACAGTATTACCAAACAAATGGGCACTTAATAAAATTCCAATAAACTTAATTGACACACAATCAATTTGAAGCCTTTTTGCCCCCTGAGGGTCGAGTCAGTTGCCCGCTTTGCCCAGTTGGTAACCCTCATCAAGTCTTTTTTAGGCAAAAACTGTCAAACACTAGTTGATTGCAGTTGGTCCAGTCTTTATTTAAATACTGGATTTTATCTAAGAATGGATTAGAGGCTCAATGTATTTAAATGTCAACATAGACACAATTTCCCTCCAAATTCATGAGATTCAGTGTGTCAAATATGGATTCAGAATTCAGTGCACTTGATGGAGCTTCTAAGATCTCAGGCTAAGGTGAAAAGAAAGATAAACAGTCTTGTTGGTGCATTGGATAGGCCTTGTTTTTCATCTTCCCTTTTTACCAGTTTTCACAAGCAAGCCAAGATTTCACACACACACAAGATGGCACACATACATTAATATGCTGTATGCGCACATATGCAGGCACTTGCACGGGGACACACATAAGCTACCATAAACAAACATATAAATGCAGGAGCTCGCTCTCACACACACACACACACACACACACACACACACACACACAGACACACACACACACACACAATGGAGGAGAGCAGTGAGGCGGTGAGGCGAGGTCACACTCCTCCCACAGCAGAACAAAGCTGTCTCTGTTTGTCCCATTTCTCCTTTTTAGTCGTTCTCTTTCTCCCTCTTCTTTTTTATTCCCTCGCTTTCTGCTGCTAACTGGACTGATGATGGCTCCCTGTTTTATTCATTCTCTCTTTACATTTTATAGAGATGGTAATTGGAAATTGGAGAGACACTAAATTGTGTTTGCCAGTGTTTGAGTGTGTATGTGTGGGAGAAAATGTATGAAAGATAGAGCAACAGATAGATAGATAGATAGATAGATAGATAGATAGATAGATATATAGATAGATAGATGGATAGATAGATAGATAGATAGATAGATAGACAGATATATATACTCACTGCTAAATAGAGCATTGTGTACATCGCAAAGGAAGCGTGGCCAGAGAAGAAGGACTTCCTAAAAAATTTGAGAAGTATTTAGAATAACACAGAACAAACGCATTATACATTACACATGTGCATAAACATAAAACACACGCGCACGCACCTGGCCTCGTCTTCTAACCGGTGGTCAGGATGGCGGCAGATCACTGTTGAAATGTAGGTTCCAGGTGTGCAGTTAAGCGACGCATAGGTGACACCGCACACAGACAGGAAATGCGGTCGCAGCCTCCCAACACTCAGCTTGGCCATGTTGGTCAGTGACTGGCCGACACAGCAGCCGAACAGGAAGCAGCCCAGCTCCTTGTACAGACAGGACACATACAGGTTCCTGACAAAGGCCTTGGAGCTGACGCCTCTGAAACGAACTCGATAACACTCCCCGAGGGCGATCTGGAGGTGGACACTTAGTCAGAACCATTGTAGTACATTATCCTCACATTGTATAAAATAAATAATGGACTGCCATGACACAGGGATGATCAGGATGATGAGCACTCACAGTGAGGCCGGTGATGATGATGCCACCGGTGATGAGTAATTCGTCTGGGATGGCCTCTCGGTGCAGATAAGGATAGGTGATGCTGGGGTCCCCACACATGAAGCCCCTTCTGTAAGGACTCACTGCCTTCAGCTCACATGCAAAGAAAGGAATGGAAGCTGCACAGGAGGAGGAGGAGGAGGAGGAGGAGGAGGAGGAGGAGAAGGAGGAAAAGGGAGGATTATTTGATATCCCAACAGACCCCAGTGGGAGTATAGACATTCCTCTTTGTGATGGGAAAGTGGAGATGATTCGTGGGAAGAGAAAAGAGGAACAAAACTAGACGATAAAAAGACTGAAATATCTCAGCAACTATTGGATGGATTGCCAATAATGGTTCAGCGAACATTCACCAGAGGAAGTATCCTACTGACTATGGCGATCCACGGACCTTTCATCTAGCACAATCATGAGGTCAACATTTAATTTGCCAAAAACTTTGGTTTATGGACCAAATAACTGCAATACCAACACCATTCCCATCAGCCTCAGCTATACTTTGTTACTAGTGCTAACTAGCATACATGCTAAACTGAGATGGGACAAAGGAGAATTAACTGTTAAACATCAGTATGGTAACACTATGTCATTTTGAGCAATGTAAGCATTTTAGCTCAAAATAATGCATGGCTGAACAACAATCGTTTAACAAAAGAAGCCAAACCCCTTGAATGTATAATGTTGCTTAAACACAAGCAGCAATGCAAGAACTTTGCGATTTAAATCTGATCAAATAAAGAAGAGTACAAGTTGTTTTCAATACGTGACAGCTTTGATAGTCTTATCATTACTCCCAAATGAATTGATGTTCGATACCCAGCACCAGTGCAGATATGACCCCCTAGACTCTTCATCTTCATCCCTGTCACACACCACACATTAAGTATGTAATCACAGATAGAAGTAATACGGTCTAAAATGAAAAAGAAAAGAGGAGGTAACAGAAATTTAAGGCTATATTAAAACGAGAAGGGTAATCTGACACAGAGAGATGTCAAACGAGGAATAGTTTTACAGGAAAAAAAGGTAGAATATTCCCTGGAAATACCCAGATTTACCCAGCTTGAATTGTGTGTGTGTGTGTGTGTGAGTGCGCGTGTGTGTATGTGTGTGTGTATTTGCATTTCTGTTGATGGGAAGAGAAAGGGGAGGTTGTTTGTGACTTCAGTTCAGAACTCTTCCCTAGAAAACAAAGAGCAAATGCTGCTCAGACCAGAGCCAGATTCAGCCTCACACAATCTCTGTTTGTCTCTCGGTGTCCTTCCCCCTGGCTCCAATCTGTTGTTATACAGACTACCTCTCCGTCCAGCTTTTTCCAATTAGCCGACATTATATAACCTACTGTGGTCATACATAGGGACCATGGGAGGGAACAACAATTACAGTAATGCGCGCACACACACACACACACACACACACACACACACACACACACACACACACACACACACACACACACACACACACACACACACACACACACACACAGTAGATCGTACATATATTTATTTATAACAAATACAATTCCCCCTGGCCCGGCTCTACCCTGAGAACTGGAGGTTGTCATGGAAACTGTAGAATTCCCTGGGCAAAGCACAAACCAGCTGGCATGGAGCGCTCAAGAGTGTGCATGAGTAAAAAAAAAGAGAGCCAAGAATAAATGGAGATGGAGAGAGAACTTGAAAAACTTTTTTTTGGTGTTAAGTTGCTCATATTCTGCAGGCCCACATGCGTGATCACCATGCCTAAATGTAGCCACTGACTGCCTTTGTTGATTAAATTAAAAAGGGACGGAAACAATGAGGAACAGAACTCAACATGGTTGAAGTCCACCCTTACCAGAGCTACACTTAGTAGGAAGGAATACATTTTTTTAAGGGAATTCATCTGTAGTACTCAAAGTTAAAATATATTGTCTATTGTCTGAACAGATATCAAACTTATTAGTTTTATTGCTTGATTTATTTGATTAATAAAATGTCATAACACCCCACAATGATCAGATCAGATTTCTTGTTTTGTCCAACCCACAAGTCAAGGCTAAAGATATTCACATTTATAGTCACATTAGACAATAGAGCGGCAAATCCTCATAATTGAGAAGCTGGAGAAAATTCAATTGATTATTCAACTGTTCGTTTCAGCTCTAAAAATGCATACATGATTAATTAATTACTGTAAGTAGGCTATGACCTACTCACCTTACCCTACTGTGTTTGGACAAAATAACAGAAACGCCTAAGGATATAATGCAGTCCAGTGCAAACAATAGTCGTACACCACATGGCCTCAATATTGAGCAATATCAGCACCTCACACTAAGCAATTATTAATTTAAAGATATGTTATAATGGCTCCATTTTGTTGGGATTAATAGTATTGCACAGGTGACTTTGTTATATCGAGTTCACCCCACGGTTTACTTAAGTACATAAAGTTCTCGCCTACCTACACAGCAATGCATTCAACAAGTGCAATAACAGATGTGAAGTATTGTTGCTGTATATTTTGATATTTACCCAGGATGAGGCAGAGGAGATCTAGGCCGACCAGAAGTTTTCTTTTGGATAAAGCCGGACCTGTTATTTCTATGAGATTCTTCCCTGTGCCGTCTTTCATCCCCATCTCTGCTGCGGCCAGGCTGCTCTTGATGTCCGTCAGTTTGAGCTGGAGGTCCGCGCTAGAGACTGGCACACCGGAGCTCTGCGGCCCAAACGTATCCAACATGACGATTCTCTGCGGGTGGAAGCTCGGAGTTAAATTTGTTGGCATCAGAAACTAGGGAGCGTCCTTGAACTACTCATGTGCAGAGCTGCGGAGAGCATGTGAAAGTCCACAGGTTGACACAGTATTTATGATGCTCCGCACTCCACGGCACGTGTCTCCTCACTGACTGTCACAGTAAAATTTCTTTTTTACGCATTTTTAATTTCATCACAGAGTCTGCAGGGCTCGCCCTGACTCGTTGCAGGATACCAGTCACCTTAAAGATATGCACCACGGTGGAGGGGAACACTTCTGACTTGTTGCGCAATCCACCACTCTCTCTCTCTCTCTCTCTCTCTCTCTCTCTCTCTCTCTCTCTCTTTCTTTCTTCCTAGCCTTAGTAATATATAATTAGGTGACTATAACTTCCACGAACTATGAGTTTGTGAGTGGAAGAGCACAACGTGCATCAGATGTGTGTCACAGTGACGTTGGTAGACCCACATCGATGCAATCTGGGAGATATTTCTCCATCACTATGATTCACCTGTTACCTTTATAGAGCCAAGTTAATATTGTTAACTGTAAAGTCCTACCAAATTGAGCGCCTTAATAGAAAATGATGCTAATTTGACACAAATTGAACAAAATGAGATAAAGCTTTACAAAAAAATGTATGAGGAATTTACTGAACTTAATGAGTCAGTAAAACTTTATCTGAAAGAAGAACATGAGACCGACCAAACATACTGGTTTGAGCCCAAGGTATCGAACTGTAAAGATTTGATGAACAGAACCGAGAAATGGATTAAAGAAACAAAACTGCATAAAAAAAGAAGTAACTTCTATGGTGTCTCAAATGTGTCTGTAAAACAAAGATCTGGAAGGTCATCTGGTCGTTCTGGCAGTGTGAAATCATTTGTATCGGCTACTACTTCAGCACGACTGAGAGAGGATGCCAATAGAGCAGCTCTTGTTGCAAAGGCAGCAGTGTTAAAGGAAAAGCAGGCACAGGCACTGAAAGAAGCCAAGTTAGTGGCTGACAAAGAACAGTTGGAGATTGAAACAGAGTTGGCCGCTTCTACTGCAAGAATTAAAGTTTATGCAGAAGATGAATCTCCTTCACAACAGGTTTACATTGCTACGTCAAATGCAATTGTACAGGACGATGATGAAGGCAAAAGTGGGGCCTCAACACCTAAGCTGAAATAACAAGATAATACATTGCCTTTAACCAATTCACTTGGAGCTAAACCCAAGGTACGTGTTGAGTGGAGAGACCAACCTCTGCACCTGCTTCAGAGCCATTGCAAAAGGATAATGACCCAAAGGAGCTGTGCAGAGTGATAAAACGACAAACTGATATCACAGAGCTGCTTGTAAAAAGCAGTCTCACCTGCCACAAAGAGACATTCCCGTTTTCCATGGTGATACACTGGAATTCTGATCTTTTTTTAAAGGCCTTTGAACAAACCATCAACTTCAGAGCTGAATGTGATTCAGATAAATTACACTTCCTGGAGCAATACACAATGGGTGAACCAACGGATCTGGTAAGTGTATGAGATACACGAGAGTAGAGGGAGCAGAGCGAAGTTTGCTGACCTTGTCAAATTTTGTAGACAAGCAAGCTAAAGTCACTATGGATCCACTGTTTGGAGACCTTCTTTAGGTTACAGCAGCCGAAAAAAGGACAAAGGAAAACTCGACTTCAAGCAACGAACAAAGACAGAAGGAAAAAAGGGAAATAGCTTTGCCACTAATGCTACTCCAGTTAGAACCGAGGAAGTCAACGTACCAAAAACAAAAGTTATAACTACACATCCCAACAGTGCTTTCAGCAAACTATGCTTGTTCTGTGAAAGAAACCACAGGAATGTGAAAAGATAAAGGAAGTCCACACAAGGAGAACATTTTCTCTTTGGATGCTTAGTTAAAGGGCATGTAAGCAAAGAGTGTAAAAAGAGGATGAAATGCCATGTTTGTGCTCAGAAATATCAAATCTTGTTGCAATTTGCAAAACAAGAAAGCTCTACCTTTGGAAAAGCAACAAAGGAAAAGGTGCAGGATTGAGCTATCATACACCCAACAGCTTCAAGATCTTCAGTTGCTGTCAGTGAAACAAGTACTTATACTGGGGCCAGAGATGACTGCATTCTCTCTATTGTGCCGGTCTTAGTGAAGTCAAAGAAAGGCAGCAACATTGTGGAGACCTACGCATTCATGGAGGTAGCGCTGCAACATTTTTGCACTGATTCATTTGCAAGGCAGCTAAACCTACAGGGTAGACACAATCAACTTGAGCTGAAAACCATGAGCCCTAAGCATCACGTGGAAAGCTATCTGCTTACAGACTTGGAAGTTAGTGGGCTCAACACCAACAACTTCATTGACTTGCCTAAAGTCTCAGAAAAGCATTCCAGTATCACAGAAGAATTTTCCATCACAAGAGGATATGCCCTACCTCAGTGAAGTCAGACTGTCAACCATTAATGCAGATGTTGGACTTCTCATTGGGAGTAATGTGCATAAAGCATTTGAGCAATCAGTGGCAGTTCTACATTGAATTACGCCCAGGGCGAGACACCTCCCCTCCAAAAAAATAAATAAATAAATATATATATATATATATATATATATATATATATATATATATATATATATATATATAGATAGATATATATAGTGTATATTTATTTAAGTTCAGATAACTTATACTGTCATATTTTGTGCAGAATTGTGTTAATTGTCTTTTGGCAATGTTGGAGGTAGAGATTGTGCAGCTTAAAAAGTGTTTCCTGTTGCAATTATTGTTTGTTTTTGTTGTTTGTTTTGTATCAGTAAGCACATTGTGAGCATTGTATAATCCAAAGCAAAATTCCTTGTGTGTGTCCTCATACCTGGCAAATAAAGATGATTCTGATTCTGATTCTGATTCTGATAATTGCAATAGTTAAATAACTGGATTTTCTTAAGTGTGTTTTTCAAATGTTCTACTGAAGGATTTGTGCAATTGCGAAATATAATTTTCTCTTTCACTTATGTTGTTATAATAATATATACATATAAATGTGCCAAGAATATATGCAATCAGATATATAAAAAAATTTAACAAGAGCAGAGAGCAACAGTAATATAAAATATTAAGAATAATATACAAATAAAATATAGAATAAATAGGCCTATTCAAAATAGCATAAATCCTTCATCACACAAATGTGAAAACACACTAAAGAGAATCTAATTATTACACTATAGCACTAAGAACAGAAAAGACAAACTAAAACTAAAACCGGACCTTTCTGGCTTTCCATCCATCCATCCATCCATCTTCGTCCGCTTATCCGGTGTCGGGTCGCGGGGGGAGCAGCTCCAGCAGGGAACCCCAAACTTCCCTTTCCCGAGCAACATTAACCAGCTCCGACTGGGGATCCCGAGTTCCCCAGGCCAGGTTGGAGATATAATCCCTCCACCTAGTCCTGGGTCTTCCCCGAGGCCTCCTCCCAGCTGGACGTGCCTGGAACACCTCCCTAGGGAGGCGCCCAGGGGGCATCCTTACCAGATGCCCGAACCACCTCAACTGGCTCCTTTCGACGCAAAGGAGCAGCGGCTCTACTCCGAGCTCCTCACGGATGACTGAGCTTCTCACCCTATCTCTAAGGGAGACGCCAGCCACCCTCCTGAGGAAACCCATTTCGCCGCTTGTACCCTGGATCTCGTTCTTTCGGTCATGACCCAGCCTTCATGACCATAGGTGAGGGTAGGAACGAAAACTGACCGGTAGATCGAGAGCTTTGCCTTCTGGCTCAGCTCTCTTTTCGTCACAACGGTGCGATAGATTGAATGCAATACCGCACCCGGTGCGCCCGATTCTCCGACCAATCTCCCGCTCCATTGTCCCCTCACTCGCGAACAAAACCCCAAGGTACTTGAACTCCTTCACTTGGGGTAAGGACTCATTCCCTACCTGGAGAAGGCATTCCATCGGTTTCCTGCTGAGAACCATGGCCTCCGATTTAGAGGTGCTGATCCTCATCCCAACCGCTTCACACTCGGTTGCGAACCGATCCAGTGAGTGCTGAAGGTCGCAGGCCGATGATGCCATCAGGACCACATCATCTGCAAAGAGCAGCAATGAGATCCCCAGCCCACCAAACTGCAACCCCTCCCCACCCCGACTACGCCTCGATATTCTGTCCATAAATATTACAAACAGGATTGGTGACAAAGCGCAGCCCTGGCGGAGGCCAACCCTCACCTGAAACGAGTCCGACTTACTACCGAGAACCCGGACACAGCTCTCACTTTGGTCATACAGAGATTGGATGGCCCTGAGTAGAGACCCCCTCACCCCATACTCCCGCAGCACCTCCCACAGTATCTCCCGGGGGACCCGGTCATACGCCTTCTCCAAATCCACAAAACACATGTAGACCGATTGGGCATACTCCCAGGCTCCCTCCAGGATCCTTGCGAGAGTGAAGAGCTGGGACGACCACGACCAGGACGGAATCCGCATTGTTCCTCTTCAACCCGAGGTTCGACTATCGGCCGAACCCTCCTTTCCAGCACCTTGGAGTAGACTTTACCAGGGAGGCTGAGAAGTGTGATACCCCTGTAATTGGCACACACCCTCTGGTCCCCCTTTTTAAAAAGGGGAACCACCACCCCAGTCTGCCACTCCTTTGGCACCGTCCCAGACTTCCACGCAATGTTGAAGAGGCGTGTCAACCAGGACAGCCCCTCCACACCCAGAGCCTTGAGCATTTCTGGACGGATCTCATCAATCCCCGGGGCTTTGCCACTGTGTAGTTGTTTGACTACATCAGTGACTTCCGCCTGGGAAATCGACGACAATCCCCGTTATCCTCCAGCTCTGCCTCTAACATAGAGGGCGTATTAGTCGGATTCAGGAGTTCCTCAAAGTGCTCCTTCCACCGTCCTATTACCTCCTCAGTTAAGGTCAACAGTGTCCCATCCTTACTGTACACAGCTTGGATGGTTCCCCGCTTCCCCCTCCTGAGGTGGCGAACAGTTTTCCAGAAGCACTTTGGTGCCGACCGAAAGTCCTTCTCCATGTCTTCTCCAAACTTCTCCCACACCCGCTGCTTTGCCTCTTTCACGGCAGAGGCTGCAGCCCTTCGGGCCCTTCGGTACCCTGTAACTGCCTCCGGAGTCCTCCATGATAACATTTCCCGAAAAGACTCCTTCTTCAGTCGGACGGCATCCCTGACCACCGGTGTCCACCACGGTGTTCGTGGGTTACCGCCCCTTGAGGCACCTAAGACCCTAAGACCACAGCTCCTCGCCGCAGCTTCAGCAATGGAAACTTTGAACATTGTCCACTCGGGTTCAATGCCCCCAGCCTCCACAGGGATGCACGAAAAAGCTCCGCGGAGGTGTGAGTTGAAAGTCTGTCGGACAGGGCCTCCTCCAGACGCTTCCCAATTTACCCGCACTACACGTTTGGGCTTACCAGGTCTGTCCAGAGTCTTCCCCCACCCCCTGACCCAACTCACCACCAGATGGTGATCGGTTGACAGCTCTGCCCCTCTCTTCACCCGAGTGTCCAAAACATACGGCCTCAGATCAAATGAAACGATTATAAAATCGATCATTGACCTTCGGCCTAGGGTGCTCTGGTACCAGGTACACTTATGAGCATCCCTATGTTCGAACATGGTGTTCGTTATAGACAATCCATGACTAGCACAGAAGTCCAACAACAAACAACCACTCTGGTTTAGATCAGGAGGCCGTTCCTCCCAATCACGCCTCCAGGTGTCTCCATCATTGCCCACGTGTGCGTTGAAGTCCCCCAGCAGAACAATGGAGTCCCCCACTGGAGCCCCATGCAGGACTCCAGTCAAGGTCTCCAAGAAGGCCAAATACTCTGAACTCCTGTTTGGTGCATATGCACAAACAACAGTCAGAGTTTTCCCCCCCACCACCCGCAGGCGTAGGGAGGCGACCCTCTCGTCCACCGGGTAAACTCCAACACAGCGGCGCCAGCCGGGGCTTGTGAGTATCCCCACACCCGCCCGGCGCCTCACACCCTGGGCAACTCCGGAGAAGAAAAGAGTCCAACCCCTATCCAGGAGTATGGTTCCAGAACCGAGACTGTGCGTGAGGTAAGCCCCACCAGATCTAACCGGTAGCGCCCCACCTCCCGCACCAGTTCCGGCTCCTTCCCCCACAGAGAGGTGACGTTCCACGTCCCCAGAGCCAGCGCCTGCCGCCCGGGTCTGGTCCGCCGAGGCCCCTGACCTTCACTGCCACCCATGTGGCATCGCACCCGACCCCAACGGTTCCTCCCACAGGTGGTGGGCCCATGGGCTGGAGAGATGGGAGCCACGTAGCTTGTTCGGGCTGTGCCCGGCCGGGCTCCGTGGCAAACCCGGCCACCAGGCGCTCGCTGACGAGCCCGCCGTCTGGGCCTGGCTCCAGACGGGGGCCCCGGGCTTCCTCCGGGCAGGGTCACTCCATCTCTACCTTGCTTCTTCATTGGGGTTTTTGAACCATTCTTTGTCTGGCCCCTCACCTGAGACCACTTTGCCTTGGGAGACCCTACCAGGAGCACAAAGCTCCAGACAACACAGCCCTCAGGTTCACAGAGACACACAAACCTCTCCACCACGATAAGGTGATGGTTCACGGCTTTCCTTGTTGCAAAATAATCAATGATGTTATCGCATGAAATCTGCTCCCCTACTGAGTGATTGATATTGATGACAGCAAGAACAGTGAGCCATTCCTGGGACATATGGTTGACCTCAGGTATGACTCGATCAACTTTAGTTTTGAAAAGCTCCTCTCTGCTGGAGCCAGTGCCTGACAGAGTTAAGTGTAATCTTCAGAGCAATCCAAAAGTTGGAGTAGATCTCCAATAGATCCTTATAATGCATAAAAGTGATGAGCTCAAGGAAGCTCGTGGCACCCTTTTCCCCACCTTTTTTTTAAGTTCTTGTGCCGCCCCCCATGAGTAATGAAAAAATGCTGCCCCAGGCTGCTGTATGGTTCGCCCGTGCCAAAAAACGCCACGCATGGGCAATGGGCCATATCCTGTCGGAACTGCTCTCGAATGGACTGTCAATGGTCTATTCAAAGATACGCAGACACTGACTCAGAAGACTGTGGGTGTTTTACGAGCTACAGTAAGTCACATTTCAGTAAAGCTTTTGTTATGGAAGTTTAATACATTTCGAGTTTCTAAACACATTTCAATATCAAAGCTACTCCCACACCTTTCTCCCCTCCACCATCCAGCAGGTTGTTAATACATACATAGAGAGAGCATTCCTATCCCAACAGAAGACCTTTTAAATTAGATATCAACTTCTTATAATAAAATTGTATACGGCTGAGCATCATTTATTCTTGTTGAAGACAATTCTATGTAAGAAATGTCCAAAAATGGCCGGCGCCAATGAACCTTAGAGATATCATGAGGAGATTTCCAGTGCTGGACTATTATATTCTTAGCTGCAGTTAAGCCTGTTAGCCAAACCTTACGAGTTTTCTCAAGAAGACCAAGAA
Organism: Perca flavescens; assembly: GCF_004354835.1. Lineage (NCBI taxonomy): Eukaryota > Metazoa > Chordata > Actinopteri > Perciformes > Percidae > Perca > Perca flavescens. Next base: position 16,096,563 of record NC_041332.1, on the reverse strand, counting down.
GGAAATCATTGTTTAAGAGATGCACAGCAGGATCCATTGGGAAGTGAACTCCTGTTAAATCGGCAATAGTACCGATCACCTCCCTCCACAAACTAGATACCCCTGGATATTCCCACATAACATGCATAAAAGAGCCAATGGTTCCCTGGGGGCAGAATAACAATATGGGTTGGAAACCAAACCCATTAGGTGTCTTATTCTCTGTGTTAAATAGGCCCTACAGCAGAATTTCAAATGTTTATACCTGTGATTTGGGTTTTTGGAGGCACCAGCCAGTTTACCCCAAATAGCCTCCCAGTCTAAGTCCTGTCCCACTTCTGATGTATCTCTATCCCAGGCTTTCATTCCTGGTGGGGGCATATATTTCTGGGAATTTAGTTTATCATACAGATATGACACCATCTTCTTTGGAGAATTATGTATCCAACTCAAAATGGGATGGTCCTTTATATTAGACTCCCAAGGGACACTGTAGGCTTTACACGCTGATCTCTTTCTGAAGTAAAACAAAAGGGAGTGCTTGTCAACATTATATTGAGACACCAACTCTTGAAAGTCAAGAATAGCGCTTTCCCCACTAATATCCTGAAGGGTATTAATCCCTTTATCTTCCCAATGTTTGTTAGCAAATGGTTTTTCCCCAGACAGAAGGTGACTGTTATGCTATAATGGGGATGCCTTGCACCATATATTTTTAATTTTAAGAATTTTTCTGCTGCTCTTAATACATCAAAATCATATACATCAAGATCGGACCATAATGTAACACACACTTTTTGGTAGACATACCTATCAGAGGAATGTCTTTCAACCATATTGGTGCTATTAAGCCTTGTTCTATACTTCTCCATGAATCAGTGTTATCCTCCTCCATCCAGCATCTTAAACTTTTTAAAATGAGTTCCCAGTGATGAAGCTTAAAGTTAGGTCACGCCAATCCCCCATCCATCTTATTGACCTGGAGGGCTGAACACCTCAATTGCGGGCGTTTACCATTCCATACATAACTTCGAAATAAAGTGTCCAATTTTTGCCAATATCCTGCTGGAGGCGCCAGTGGGATCATTGAACTCATAAAATGAATGCAAGGTAAAATGTTCATTTTGAGGACTGCTATACGGGCTGGCACTGAACTCGGTAAACAGTTCCATCTATTAATATCTTCTTCTGTTCTTTTCAAAATTGAAGAATAATTTATTTTAGTAACAGACAATGGGGAAGTATTAACCCTAATACCCAGGTAGAGGACCTCAATTGCAACATTAATCTGAGCCGGGAGAGTTAGCCTACTTTGATCCGTACTGATAAGCATAAGCGCTGATTTTGACAGATTAACTTTGTATCCAGAGAGATATCCGAATGACTCTACTGCATTTAAAACGCATGGGAGAGTGTACATTTGCCATGTAAATTAATGTATCATCCACATAGAGCAATATTGAATGAGATGTCGTACCTACAGTAATAGGAGAAATTGTAGGCGGGCCGACGGATTAGTATGTAGCGTTTAAATCATATTAATAAATTTACTGCCAAACTTAAATTCTTTCATGAACCTCCAGAGATATGGCCATTCCAAACAGTCAAACGCCTTTTCGGCATCTAGGAATAATAGTCCACAGTCAGGTGGGATTTTATGTGATGCGCTCAATACGTGTAGTAGCCGGTGAAGATTATCGGATGCCAAACGTCCTTTCATAAAACCTGTCTGATCTGGGCTAATTATTTTCCCTATTACTTTCTCGAGTCTACTGGTCAGAACCTTGGAGAATATATTGAGATCAGCATTTATCAAAGATATTGGGCGGTGACTGGTACACTCTAAGGGGTCCTTACCAGGTTTAGGAATAACTGTAATCAAGGCCGTATTCAGGTCCCTAACAAAAGCCCCCTGTTCAATTTAAAAAAGTTTGTGAAGTCTGTTTCAGAATGTTGTATACAGGTGTTTAAAGAAATCTTTAAAAGACTCATTGATTTCTTCTGTTGAGGAAACGACACCATGTCTAGAACATCTAATTGCAGGTATAGTTCTTCTTGCCTCCTGTTGCTTTGGGGTTAGTGCCAACAAATGGCTTGGCCTGCTGCCCTCTGCATAGTACTTGCATTTGGTTATATGGATCATATATTCCGACCTATGTCTTAATAAATCATTCAGTTCTGCCTGTCTTGTTTTAAGCTAGTTTTCTTTTGTTGAGGTGTAATTTCTTTTCAGATCATTTTCCAAAAACTTAATTTCCTCTTTTAACTTGGAAATATTTTGCAATGTACTTTTATGTAGGTGAGAGCTGAACCATATAGCATTATTTCGTATGAAAACCCTTGATAGATAGATAAACCTCCATCTAGTAAACTTAGTCTTGATTTCCCCATAATTAAAGGTAGACAGAATTGGATTATGATCGGATAAATGTCTGGGCAGAAACTCTACTGAATGTACTAAAGATAACAGATGATACAAGAATGTAATCTATTCATGAAAAGGTTTTATGCCTTGAGGAGAAAAAAGTATAGTCTTTAGCTAATGTATTATGCACCCTCCATACATCAATTAAATTCAAATCCTCTATGAATAGGTTCAGTGCTTTGGAAGCAGATCCCTGAGTGTTTGATACCACTGTAAGAGACTTATCAAGATTGTTGTTTTATAACCGCATTCATGTCTGAGCTTTAATAATTGCGAGGTAACTGAGGGGAAAACATTTGCTTCAAATACAATTCGAGCTTATAGGCTAATGAAAGCAACTTTTTTACCTTGAATGGAAGTACAGCAAAAAGCTAAACGTCCATCATTGTCAGAGCCAGTTTGTTCAACTAAAAGATTAATACCTCGTCTCATTAATATCAGAAGTCCTTTTGTGCGAGTACTGTCAGCTGCTGCCACAACTGGCTTGTAAAAGTGATTCTGAACTCTAGCTACATCATTAGGTTTGAGATGGGTTTCTTGAAGCAGTGCGATATCTACTTTCTTTCTATGTAAGAAGGCTTTTGAGCATTTGTAAGGAGAGTTTAGTCCCCCAACATTAAATGACATAACAGAAAAGTGTTCTAATTTGTCTGTGTTGTTAACCTTCCCCTGGATTTGCGACTCTGCGTTGGTGGTGGAGCCCCGTCTGATCGAATGGAAAATTAACCTCTGTACCATGCTGAACGTTATGAAAATGAACAAGTTAACTGAGCCATTGCATTATGGTATGTTATATTAGACACAAACTATACGATTAGATAGATAGATAGATAGATAGATAGATAGATAGATAGATAGATAGATAGATAGATAGATAGATTTATAGATAGATATTGATCCCCAATGGGAAATTCAAGGTCGCAGTAGCTTAAGACATCACACACAACATTCACATACATCACAAACAGGATGATAAAAAAGCAAATCCACATGGATAGCATGGACAATAAAAGAAAAAATACTAAATAAAATAAAATCAAAAATCCACATGAATGTACTAAGGGATGTATAAGCATGAGACGCTTGCAGTGACAGGGCAGGAACTGATCCTGTTATTCAGTATGAGTGTGTGTGTCATGGTGGTAGTGCAAATAGGTCCAATAGTGTAAGGATAAAGTCTAGAGACCAGCATATATATGACGAAGGAGTCAATCCCCTTCTGTCGAAGCATAGCACGGATCTCTTTGTATTTTTGCCACTCCTCTGTCGTCCCGGAATTGTAGTCGGTGAAGAACTGTAGCTGGGTGCCGTCACAAAGAGGTTTTGCTCTCCTCGCACCCTCCAGGATGGCCTGCCGGTCTGTGTATCACAGTAGCCGAAAAACCATGGTCCGCGATCGGAGGCGGAAGCCTCAGTAGTGTGTGGAAGAACCATACACAGCCACAACAGCCCGGCAGTGTTATGGTGTGGGGCAGCAGCTCCCTCACTGGAAAAACAAGGCTTGTCATCATTGGAGGCAATCTCAATGCAGAGAGATATAGGCTGAATCCCATCCCCTTAACCCTAACCCTTTCCCTTAACCCTAGCCTTGCGGCATATTTTGATTTTAGAAACTTTGGTTCCTTTTCAGTCCGAAAGAAGATCAGCTGCCGGGTTTCCTCTGGCGTCCCTGTGCAATACAGGATGTACAGTAAAACGTCAAAATAATATTTATGAATCCCCTTCCCCACAACAAAGCACATAGCTGGTGGTTACGTCTCCCCCCCAAACACATCGTGACTAGAGTTGTCCCCCCAGAACAAAGAACATAGCAGGACTCGACTCGACTTGTACAGACAAACGACAAAATATAATATTTACGAATCCCCTTCCCCACAGCAAAGCACATAGCTAGCTAGCTAGTGGCTACAGTTACGTCCCCCCCCAAAAAAAAAAAAAAAAAGACATCGTGGCTAGAGTTGCCTCTCCCACAGCCCCAAAACAAAGCACATAGCTAGTTGGACTGGAAACATGCATGGAGTCCATTCAAATGAAATGCGGGACTGCTGTGCAAATCAGCAATGTAACGTTAGCAAACTAGCGATTTTTAAAAATGTTTCAATAAGAACATGGTTGCAACTATATATGTACAGGACTGTGTAGAGCACAAAACAACACCGTCGTAATTTTTAAAACTAATCTTTAAGCCGAAAATACTTACATTTATGGGTCTCTCTGGTCGACCTGGCAGCCATGTTCCCTCGTTGCGCAATGTATCTGAATGACCCTAGCCGGCCAAGTGAGCTCGCGTCCTTACTTGGTCGGATGGGACCTCTGGCCCTCCCCTTAGGCCCTAACACTCGATCAAGACGAGGATTGGGACAGCACTAGCTCTCACGTGAATGTGCACAACAAATGTTAAGGGAAAGGGTTAGGGTTAATGGGAGGAATGGGATTCAGCCATAGAGATGAGATTCTGCAGCCAGTGTCAATCCCATATCTCCACAGTTTGGGAACGGTCTCTATCCTCCAAGATGGATGGAATGGCCTGCCAGCAGTCCTGACCTAAAGCCCATTGAACACTTGTGGGATTAGCTTGGGCGTGCTGTTTGTGCCAGAGTCAGCCAACAACCACGTTGGCTGACAAATGCTGGTTGAAGAATGGGATGCCATCCCACAGCAGTGTGTGACCAGGCTGGTGAACAGCATGAGGAGGAGGTGCTTTTTGTGGCTGTGTATGGTTCTTCCACACGCTACTGAGGCTCCTAAATTGTTAAATTGCCAGTATGTCTTGTTTCTTCAAACATCAATCATCCAATCCACCAAACACCAAAAAAGTCAATGGCAGAAAAGGCTGTATGGCATTGGCAGAGAAGATTTGGCTTTGAGAACCAGAGCATGTGTGGCCAGAGAGACCTCAACAGCTAGAGGTTGAAGAAGATAATATGCAGGTAAAAAAGTCAGCTACTATGCTTCCTGCTGAACCCTGCAGCTTCCCGCTACATCCAGTCACTGTTCCATTATTAATGTGACTATTATTGCCACTGTTCATCACACCCCCAACCGGCCCGTCAGACACCGCCTACCAAGAGCCTGGGTCTGTCCAAGGTTTCTTCCCAAGAGGGAGTTTTTCCTCGCCACTGTCGCACTGCTTGCTCTTGAGGGAATTACTGTAATTGTTGGAATTGTTGGGGCTTTGTAAATTATAGAGTGTGGTCTAGACCTACTCTATCTGTAAAGTGTCTCGAGATAACCTATGTTATGATTTGATACTATAAATAAAATTGAATTGAATTGAAATACTACAAACCTCATTCGAGTAGCTGAAAACAGACTCTGTGAATAAGCTTATCAAATACTATTCCAGTTGGTACAAACTGAAAAAGGTTGTGGCATGGGTCCTGAAACTCAAGACAATGCTGAAGCATATGAGTAAAATGAGAAAGGAGTTGTTTGCAAAAAATAGCCAAACTGGTCAAATTAGACAACAGACCGTGGAGCAACAAATGCAAGCCTACAAAATAAACATGGCCAAAGGAACTCTAACGCCTATTTTCCACCAGGCCTATTTTCCACCAGGTAAAAGAAGCCGATGGGTTGCTAGGCAACGCACACGCTTAGCCGGTATGGTAGCTACGCGTTACGGAGGCGCTACGGCACCCGCAAGCAATCTGCGAGCATACAAATTAATTTTTGAAATTTCACCACCCAGCTCTCCGCTCTTCTAAAGATGCAACAGATCTATTTTCATGCGAGCTGTAAGACGGGCTATTAGGAGTTGGAAGCCGTCTCAGCAAATCTTCTATGCCAGCGGAAGTCATGCATCCAGCTATTATACCTAAGGATTCATATATCCCCACTCTGATACTTAGGGATACTCATGAAAAGATTGGACACTGTGGAAGAAAAGATATGCTGTACCAGCTTCGTCAAAGGTTTTGTATCCCCACTGTAAATTCCATTGTACCAAAGTTCCGGTCAAGATGCCTTGTCTGCAGAAAGGTCAACGCCTGTAGAGAAGAACAACAAATGGCTGACCTGCCTAAAGACATGCTTCAACCAGATAAGCCACCATTTTTTCATGTTGACAAGGACTATTTTGGGCCATCTTTGGTCAAAAGAGGGCGCTCAACTGTCAAAAGATATGGTGTGATTTCCACATGCCTAGTAACAAGAGCAGTGCACATAGAGATTGCACACAAATTGGAATTGACTCGTGATTGTTGATGACTCTGCCACAAGAAACTCATGTTTTAGGTAGAGTCATTCAGACCATGCCAGATGCAAATAGACTTGTTCGCAGAGTGTTGGTCGAAACAAAATCAAACACTCTAGAAAGACCTGTTGATAAACTCTGTTTGTGAAACAGACTCTTAAATAGATACTTATGAATCTTACTAAAAAACAAAGCAAAAAGAGGTGAAAGTGTTTCTTCTGTATTATTGTTTGAGTAATTAGTTGCCTTACTGTCTCTCAATTAGGAGTCGAAAAATGTAGGAGCCAAAGTGGACTGGGGGTGATTTTGAGTTTCTGTATTATTGTAGTTATTTGATGTTGCCATATGTTGGCATTCAAGGAGGTGTGTTGTTGCAGATCTAATGTACTCTAATTCTATGTTTCAGCTAGATAGAGAAAACTGTTGTGGGTCAGCGGTAGCTGCTGGGCAAAAAGTGTTTTGGATGGTGACGTAAAGTTTGTAACGAATAAAGAAGTGAAAATAAAGAAAGAACAAGTCAAGACTAATTCTGCCTACTGCTGACAGAAGTGGATTTAATACAAGGTGTGATTTTGCCACTACAATATTATTACCATATTTTACTAATGTGTAGGCTACATTAGGAAGTAGGGAGTACTAATAAGCACAAAAAAAGTGTCATTACAGCATCCAACAAACAAGAGCAGAAAAAAAAAAAAAAAAAAGCAGAGGGCACAAAACAGAGCAGTCCTGTTCTGCCACCCACTGACCTATACGAGGTATCGATAAACTTGTGGTAAGGATCAACATGTTTTTCCAATAATGGACAATGTCCTACAGGGCATGAAGAGTACCAGGATTCTATTTACACAAACTGACTTTGTATTTTGACCCTGACATATAATCCTGTTTCTTTTCTTTTCTTTTCTTTTCTTTTCTTTTCTTTTCTTTTTTCTTTTCTTTTCTTTTCTTTTCTTTTCTTTTCTTTGGGAGGGGAGAGGTTGATAGTGAGCAACAGATCAAGATAATATTGTTCATACACTTTCATTAACACGTGGGAAACAGGACACAATAGTTTCCTCACAGCAAAGGAAAACTTCATGTCATATCTTTATTTTCCTGAGAAGTGTAGTGAAATTAATTGTAAGGAAAGGTTATATAATTTAACTCTCTGCTGTGGGGGCAGCAAAAGCACTGCCAGGGGTGGTTTCGGTTTTTGCCTATGCTGATGGTCAGCAAATTTAGTTTCATTTCAATACATGAAGGAAAATAAAAAGAGAGCACAAACGAAAGAGAGAAAGAGAGAGAAAGAGAGAGAAAGAGAGATAATTTTCTAATTGTGAAGTGAAAACAGAGACAGTAACTTCCCTGTGAGAACCCCCAACACAACTCGGTGGTGCTTTTTTTGTTGTCAAAAAGGCCCATACGCAATCCTGACCACAGAAAATCCAACTATGGATATGGAAACTGCACATGTGTGTTTGTGTGTGAAAGTGTACTGATTTCTTAAGTTGCTATTCAACTTCTCTCGTACATTATTTTTAGTAAGGGAAATATGCAACCCTTTATGAAATTATTACATTCCACCGTATGACACATTACAGCAGCTCGCTGAGTAATGCTGATGTCACTTCCTCTGATGAAAGGTGGAAAAGCAGAGGTCTGACAGAACTCCTGATTTCCTTCCACCACAGGTTGATACAATACATCAGCAGTCGAAATTAATTAGTTAATTGTCCATACAGACAAACTAAAATATAATTATTCTATTACACACACAACACACTTCAGCAGTATATTCAGCAATAAAAAGTGATGAGATGAATTTCTTAAACAAATCTGGAAACTTTTGAGTAATTTATTGTGTGGTTGTACCTATGGTTTGCTTATGCTTAAACAAGTGTTAGTTTCATTAAGGAACAGACAACAAGGGTTTTTGCCCTGCAGGAACATATGACCTTCTGCAAACTGAACATGTAGTCTATGTCATACTAATGCTTAATGCCAAATTTCTCATTTTTTCTGTTTCATATTGACTTTCTGATCTCTGTCACTCCCCCACAGAAACACTTCCCATATTTCTTTACTATCATACCCACTGCCATTTCTCACTTGTCATTCCCCATGACTAATGACATTTGAATTACTGAAGCACTTGTTTGCAATTAGCAAATGTTGCAAAATGTCATAAAGTTAGATTATGTTATATTGTAACATTAAATGTGTTGGGAGAAGTCAAATATATGCATATTGCAATATCACAAACAAGGTCTCAGTAGTAAGAAAAAACCCCCAAAAAACCTCAGCACAGGAGGGGAAAACATGGAAGAAACCTCAGAAGAGGAACGTTCAAGAGAGATTCTCCCCCTCCCAGCAGGAGCCATACTGTAGGTGTTAAAGTTAGATAACATGAAAAGGTGTGCAAGAAGATGAATATGTAACACAAAACCTCCTAGTACTTATTGTAAGTACAGTACATGAGTAAATCTACTCAATAACTTTTCATATCTTGACATTGCTTGACAGAATAAATATAAATGGTAATTAATAATACACTTTTCAGTGTTTGTTGTTTTGTAGTTTTGTGCAACCAAAAAAAGAATTACAATATAGCAAGAACAGAAGGAACATAAGCATAAAATATATTACACAAGAGCAAACACTGTATATGTAAATATTTACCATTAACAGTACTGACATTATTACTGTTGAAGGCATTTCTCAGACATCAAAGCCAGTCAATTATTTAGAGTTTGTTTTTTGTTATGTTATTCTGAATGGGTGAAAAATGATGTTGCTCAATCTAATGAATTACAGGCAAATATTTTTTTTAGTATTGATCCTTTACTCTGGATTTTATTTAACAATACATTTATTATTTTTTGGATAGTTACAATTACATTACATGACAATAGCATTTACTTTAAGGGGTGCGAGGCTGGGGACTGATGAAGTTTTTGCCATTTTGGTCCAAATTGTTGTAACTCTATGTTTATAGGATCTAGTACAACATCACAACAACATCACTTGTTTCAGTTTAAACACAGAAAAGAATGACATTTTCCAGCCTGAGGATGAAAGAGTTTGAAAGTATCATTTGTTAGGTTTCACATAAACAAACTTACCTTTTATTTAAATATAGAACATGTCTTTACACACTACATTATATATTATATATAACATATTTCATCATTTAGAGGAACACTATTTTCTCAGTGGGATTTAACACCATTTAAAAGTCAATAAAAGATTGTATTTATTTGGAGAGGACTTTTGTAATGTCAAGAGCCCTTTATTAAACCGCATACAAGAATATTGCAATCACTGCATGTTGCCCAATGATTTCCCGCTTTACAGCTGCATTGCAACATTGGTTCCTGAAAACAATACATCATCATACTATAAATACAACAATGTAATAGTGTACAGTGTTAATTTTTTAACCCTAACCCTAACTGTTTTGCATGTAGTCTGATGATTACTGTCAACTTTGACATGTCCACAGTCAACCTATAGCCTAAACCTATTTCTGAACTTTTGCCGGTGACAGCCACTTCCCGTCTTATGTATGTCTTTATATACAGTAACTGTGCACTTCCCTTTCAATAACAACCTCAAACATTCCCTTGACAGTTCTCTCTTTGCAAACTGCGCGGATTTGATCAGCTGATCAAATGTTTTTTTTTTCTGTGTTTTGCTGAGCATGGAGCAATTTGAGTGTGATTACCATAAATCCCAGTGTAAAATCTCCTGTAAGAGGCCGGGGTTGTACAGAAGAGGGAAAGCCTACACCAGTAATTACACCAGTTAAACTGTAACACTGGTGATCAATTTGTGACCAAATAACGAAACCCCAAAAGTAAAATTGGTGCATCAGCTCTGCTCACCTTGAAGAAACCTATAGACTTGAGATATATTTATTCATCTTTGCATTTACAGCTTAAGTTTGATCAGCTCACTGCATGTGAGCTGATCTGACCCAAAAATACTGATGAAGAGTCTACAGCCATGCTAGCAGCTCATCAAACTAATTAGCACTAAGTACAGCATAGGCTGGAATGTTTAAGTATTTGAGAATTAAAATGTTGTCCTGCTGGTGGCACTGCAGAAAAAGTCAGGGAATCACCAAAGTCATTAGAATTCATCCTCCTGGGACCTTTAATATCAGTATCAAATTCCATGGCAATCATCTAACAGTTGTTGAGATATTTCGGTCTGGACCAAAGTGTTGGACCGACAGACAGACCCACATTGTTATGAGCCATGCGTGTTACATTACACCAGAGTGTGATAAGAATTTTTCCTCGTGACTTCCTATATCTTCACTATGATTTCCACACAGTGTGCAAACTATGGGGGAGCTAGGGGGAGCTTGGCTCCCCTTAATAAGACATGGGCTCCCCTGAAAACGTGATTGTGAAATTTTGGGGTGTCACTAAAAATATTGACAATGTCTCATTTTGACGTGCAATTTCAGTTTTGTGTAATGTGTTCAACGTGGATTATTATGTGCAAAACTGCAAAAATATCATTCATTCATGCAAGATGGCGATTTAAACATAATTCACTTCAATAAAGTGAATTATGAAAATAACTATACATGCTATTTGTGTTATGAGCATCAAAGTGTGGCGGCGCTGCAGTGCAAATTCAACTCATGTTTAGTAGGCTACATGTTAACTCAAAGATTTGAGAAGAAATTGTTGTTGTTAAGAAATTGTGTAGCGATGACGTTAATAGCACAACTAATTCACCTGTTGCAAGCCCTGTTAGCACATCTCCCACCAGGGTGACAACGCAAGAAGAAGCTGAAGAAATAATGTCCTCTCTGGCTGAAGATGATCCTAACCCCTCTTGCTCCTCTCTCTCCCGTTAAATTGGAACAGCCAGCAGTGGAGAGACTGGAAGAGCCGATATACATGGCTGTTTGTTAAGGATGGAAGCTTGTGGTGCGTCGTTAAGGTCTAATTGAAAGGAGGAATTATGGGCCCAAGCCCAAAGTCCGGACTCACAGACTCACAGACTTTGGTGCGTGTTCTCGCGAAATTCGTAAGGGCTTAGGGTTGTCCCAATGTCGAATTTCAAAGGGCGTGAGGGTTTGAGTACACACTTACCGAGCCCTTTCTGTGAGTCTGCATCGACGCAGACTTCACCAAAGGGAATTACCCACAGTTCAAATCGTTGTGACATTTACCGCGGAGACCGTAGGAAAATCCGGAAATTACAAAGGTAAACAACAGCATGACACACGGCCATGGAACAGACCAACCTGTTTTCCAGCTTGTAAAACAAGAGCTTAATAATGTGGAATCACGCAGCCGTCTCCTGTGCCTTGGCCGTATGGAAAGCAACAAACTTAAAATGAAAATTCCCAAACCGGCAAGTGTCAGCAACATCTTTTTTATTAAACGTCGCCAAGGTAATGTGATCTTGTGAAGTGCTGTCCCAATCCCATTTATACCTATCTGAGCCCATGTGGCCTCACACACTCACTCACTTAGCACCTGAGATCAATTAAGTCTGTGAGTCTTTAGTCCTTAGTCCTCAGGGCTCACTTTGGGATTGGGCCATGGTATTCTTCAGTAGCCTTCAGTAGCCATGTCCACACGAACACGGGTATTTTTATAACCGTGACTTTTTTTACGCGGTTCGGCCTTCCGTCCACACGAAAACGCAGTTTCAGGGCACTATAACCGAACATTTTTGAAAACTCCGGCCAGGGTGAGCATTTTCAGAACCGCCGGTTACAGTGTTGTCGTGTGGACAGTATAACCGGGTTTTTTGCCTTGCAACGTCAGAGTGTGCGCCGTTATCCGCTGTGTTTGACGTCATATTGTGCGCCGCTAACTGCTTTGTTGATGTTTGTTGATGATTCTTTGCAATGGCGGATGAGTAGGATGTAACTTTTTTCTAGGCTTCTGATTGGCCAAGGTGACTTTACGATTTGGGTTATATCGCCGCCTGCTGGTGTGGCATGCTCTTGACAGCGCTTGACAGCGTGTTTTTGCGTTTTCATGTGGACGGAGATTTATTTTAAACCGAGAATGTGTTGACGGGTTTTTTTTTTAAAACGGAGGAGAAAAAACTCTGGTTATAAAAATACCCGTGTCCGTGTGGACTAGGCCTGAGTAACTTTAACCGTTGTTCATGTGAAATCTCAAAGACAGCCTGATGCTTTGTTTATATATTTGTGGCTGGCTGTTTGCTACTTGACCTATCTACTCCTGTCGATAAAGTATGATAGGATAAATCCTGTAGTGCATACACATGTAGCTGTTATGTATCTTTGTAAGTCATTAAGTCGCAAGCGCACGACCACCCCACCCCCGTGGAAAAAAAAAAGTGGGCTCCCCAGAAGGACACGGTATAGTTTGAACACTGTTTCCACAGTACCTTAAGGAGATGTTATCTGCGTGAAATTGATATTTATAGACAGAAACTAAAAGGATTATAAACTCTTTCTCATAGAGGTTGATGTATAGTGGAGGGACACATTACTGTATTTTCTTGACCTGGGTTGGGCTACTTTTAAGCTTGCTATCAGTTGGAAGGTTTTTGTCATTGTCACTATTCTCATTGATTGTTCTTTGCCACTATTCCCTTCTTGCAAAAAGGTGTTAGACTTGAGGGCATTGATCTGTTGCTAAAACAACCTCCAATCTTCTTTGAAGGCTTTCCACATGATTTTGGATCCTGATTATAGGGATTTATTCCCATTCAGCCACATATTGCAGCCTGTACTCATTAACCATTGTTCAAAAGTTAAAGTGTCCATATTATAAAAAAATCACTTTTTCTGGGATTTGGGGTGTTATTTTGTGTCTTTGGTCCTTCCAAACATTACAAACTTGGAAAAAAAAAACATCCATACTGTTTTGAGTGAGATACGGGTTTCTGAATGTATCCTGCCTTCAGTCTCCGTAAGAGCTGGTCCAAATCAGCAGGGCCGTCTACCTCATCGGCCAAAACATTTGGTGTGTGCTAACCACTTTAGCTAATACCACATCAGCTAGCTATTTCTCAAACTACATTCACTACATTGGCGGGGTCGGTCTGGGTGGATGGGTGAGTGTTAAAGGACAATTCCGGCGCAAAATGTACCTAGGGGTTAATAACATATGTTTACCTAGTCGACCGTTCTCTGGGACATGTTTCATGCTAATCAAATGCGTTTCTAGCTTTAAACAAACTACCGGCAAACCGGTGGTTAGCTGCTAACGCTACCTTTTGGGGCACATGGTAAATCACTATTTTCTACCACTAACAAGGCTCAAAATAGCACCACACTTCAGCGATAGCATAATGAGGATCCCTACATGTAAACCGAAGCATCGAGAACTTTGTAAGTGTACAGACAGTTTATTTAAAAGATAGATTATAAAGACTATTGTTCATGTTTACATGGGGCGCCATCTTGGAAAACAGTCATGAGCAGTCGAACGACGAACGCCTTGCAACCAGTAACCAGTAACATAGCTCAAATACAGCGTTTGTGATTTGACTACTCATGACTGTAAACATGAACAATACTGTCTTTATAATCTATGTTTTCAATAAACTGTCGGTACACTTACAAAGTTCTCAATGCTTCCGTTTACATGTAGGGACCCTCAATATGCTACCGTTGAAGTGTGGTGCTATTTTGAGCCTTGTTAGTGGTAAGTGGGGTCCTGGAGACATCTACTGGAGCGGGAACTATGGTTTTGTCATCACAAATGTACAAGATGCAGTCACAAAACAGGTGTGTAGCGATTAAAATGAAGGCTGAGTTCCAAAATAGGTGTGGTTAAAGGGGCGCTATGCAGTTTTAGCCATTTCCTCGCTTTTTGCCCGCAGGTTTCTCTATAGAGCTCCCCCTACAGCTTCGGAATAGATATTTGGCAGCTCCTATGTTTACTTTTGTCTAACTCATTCGCTCAGTCAGTCTGCCGTTTCCTCTTTCTCTGTTCCTCCGACAATTCTTTCCTAGCTTTCTGCTTCTTTTTTGCCGGCTCATCCATGACGATAGTGTGAAAAACTCCATTGCTTCTTTGTTAGCCAGTTCCTGAATGGGCGTGTGTGTGCAGTGCCGTAAAGCAATTTGTTACATTGCAAGACCTGATGTCACGCGATACTTCCTGACGGCGGCTCGCCGGCCAAAAGTTGCAAGAAAAAAAAAAGTCATATAACCATTCCAACGACTCCGAAGATGTTCAGTTAAGGTAAATTAAGCTAAAAAAAACCTGGCATAGTTTGCCTTTAAAGCAGGGGCACCAAAAATAGGCGGTGGAAAGTAGGGAAGGGGCCTTTGCTGCCCCCTCCCCCAACACACACATTTTGCCCTGGCTTGATTTGGCGCTGCAGCTGGTGTGATCCCATCACAAGATGGTGTCTAGTTTTTAAACAGTGTTATTTCTTTTAAGTCATTTTGGTGTTAAAAACTGCAACAACAAAAACGTGCTTATGCACTCTGATAAAATGACCTATTGCAATTGTGGTCAATGATAAAATGACCTAAAAAAGCCACAAAAACACAGATATAGATAATTGTGTCCTGTGTGGCATCTAATTCCACGGGCTACATGAACATAATGAAATCACTTTCCCTATCTTCCCCTTTCCCTCACCTTTTCTGTCTCCCCCTCTCTCACTCGTGATGTGGGGGCTGTTGGCTAGTTTTTTTTATGTCTTGGGATACCTGCAGCTCTTTTTCTCTCTCTCACGCACACACGCACGCACACACACACACACACACACACACACACACACACCACACAACACCACACCATAGGCCTACTACACGCACTACAATGGGGGATTCCCATATATTTTTGCAAAACCGCAAAATTTACATTCTGATTTGTTACGGCACGTCAGGTAGGCCTATATAAACCTGGAGGAGTGACGCTGTGACCTTTATTTAGCTTGATGATGACAAAATGCCCCACCCTATCCCATTGCATCTCATACATGCGCGCAATCGTACGCACACCTGGTTCTCTTCTAGGCCTACATGTACTAGCCAAAAATACTTTTCCAATAAGGGCATCAAGTCCACCTTGAATGGCACAATGGAGATAATAAAAACATAATGTTATATTTTTATGCTCTCCATTGCGCCACTTTTGGCAGGCGTGTGAGGTTCGAAGTGAAAAGGGCGAGCTTTAGACTCTCTCGGAATGTAGTGAGGCTGGTGGATGCGCATTTTCTCTCCCTTTCGCTTTCCACCGCACAGCAGTTTTTGCGCAATCAAAGGGAGAGAGCCGCGGAAAGTCTCCGTCTCGTTTTCTCAACTCGCTTTCATGCAGCGGAGGAGGGGTGTGTGTGTGAGGAGGCGAGAGGGAAATCCATGACTTCCGCGTTTTTCCTCCGTGTCTGAAACTGTGTGTATAGTAGGCTACTGTATAGTATAAAAAGCCATCATGGTGCTCACAGACGCGACATTCACATTAAGACGCGGACTGGGCTGTGTGATATCAAGAGGACTATCTTTGTGGAGGTATACCCCCGAACATCTGGAGCTTTACAACTTCTAAAGCCTTTTGTTCACTGAGTCTAAAAACTGGACGGTTTGAACAGTCTCCCTGAAGCTCAGGCATCCTGCCGATTGATGGGACACCAAGATAAAGAAATGGACATTGAGTCTCTCCAGAAGAGCAGCCGCCGCCGTGGAAGCTGCCTGGACGTTTTTCTCTTCGGTTCAATCATATTTCTGTTCGTGACAGTGGCAGCTGTGGCTGCCGGCGGACTGATGGTTGTGATGGAGCTGCGGTCCGAGCTGCAGTCCAAACTCACGCGTCCGCATGTTGAGCCTGGAACGTCGAAGCTGTTAGGAGACCCAGCATACAAGGTAAACAAATGACTCCTGTTACTAAAATCTGAACAATCACCTTTCCCCCCCTCCTATTTAAAGTTTGACCCATGTCCTCTGCACATTTTAATCATCCATTTTATTTTCGATTTTGTCAACAGATGCAGAACTTTGTCTTTTTGGAAGCCCTCTCAAGTAAGTCCGCTTTTATTTAAAGCAGCCACATAACATAAATGTTTAGTGACAGATTCACAAAATTGTGCAAACTTTTTTTTTAGCGTATGGAGATGAGAATGGTGCCTTCCTTTAGGGCCATAATGTAGAACTTTTATTCTCACCATAGACAATATAATTTCCAAATTTAAAGATTCTTCATTTGCATCACTAAAATGACATGAAAAAGATTTAATTATTTTTAGCTGTCCTTAATCATGTCAGACTTAAGGCCAGACAATGCCAGAACGGAAGGTAACTGTCAAGCCTGTTGTTGCTCTGTGTATACATAATCTAAATTAGATGTGTTTGTCTTCTCCTGCAGGCGAGTTGAAGAACTCCACCATGCCCTGGACTCCAGTCCACTACGCTGCTGGGAAGTCGGTAGGAAGCATCTTCATGTTTGATTCAGAGCAGCATTGGCTGAAGGCCAATCAAGTGGGGAACTACTTCATGTACATTGAGCTCAACCTCACCTGCACCTACAACTGCAACGCAGGCATCCTCAGGGTGAATGTGGGCAATAAGCTCACCTGCGAGGTGAAGCTTCCGGCTGTAGCAGATTCAACACCTATGAGCAGACAGTGCTGGACAGTGAGCCAGCTCAATGAAGAGAAACTGTTCACTCAGATGATTGTACCAAAGGGACTGGAGAACTGGAAATTGGAGCTGAGCGGCTCAAAATTGGGGATGTTCCTTGTGGACTAATGTGGACACTGTACATCTGTCATCATGATGCAGATCCACCCAATGACTTTTGGGCCGTAACCAAAGAACAACACTCGTTTTTGTTTACTTAAAGTCCAAGTAGGTGAAAATGGGCAGGCACCTGTGCCATTTTCAAAGCTATGACCAGATTTCTAGCAAACTAAGACAATGAAGCTCATCAGGATTTTAAGGTGGAATATAAGAGAAGTTGCATTTATGATGATGCAAACAGCGTATGAAAAAGACTAGACACTCACCTCATTCTGCATACATGTAAATATGTTACTTTGTATATAATGTATTTATTTGGAACTATTTATATAAATATTTTATATTATTCTGATGTAGATATCACTACATTCATGTTCATGTGCAATATGTTGCAAGTTTAATTAGCCTACATTGAGTTAAATGTGACTTTATCACTCAGTTTTCATTTCATAAATGGCTGAGGGCATATAGTTTAGGCTTACAAAAATGTGTGATTATAATTCTGCTCCAAAACCCCAACAAGCTCCTCAGAGACCTCATTAAGATCTGGTGTAGTTAAAGTGAAGTCATTTAATCTCTTCAGTGATGAGTAACACTCTGCACTTAAATGACTTTTACAGAAACAAGGTCCCATAAAAATGATCCTTCTGGAATCAAAACATAACCAGAATGACTAAAATATCTTTAATATGTGGACTCATGAATGCCGAAAATGTTTTGTTTTTGAAAGGTATGTACTGTAAGTCCTATGGACAAACTACACATTGGTAAATGTAATGTATTTTATTGTAATCCATATTAAACTTGGAAATGGTGAACACTGAGATCATTTTGGTGTGAGTGGCAAATGACGAGTGTGAAAGTAATCGTGACAAAGTTACAAGTTGGATGTATGAAAGGTTTAGGTCAGGGAAAGTTCCTTGCTGTTACGCAGCCCATACCGGGAACTGTATGTACATCACTTCCTGTTTATTTACCAAACAGTTTGGTTTGAAAAAAAAAAATCTCTATGTGGGCCAGCAAACAAACACAATTACACCTCCTGTGTGATATAACCCCCAAGTGAAAACCTAGTTGCGGCTTCTCAGGGCACACACGAAGCAGAAGGAATGCTCAAATATCTAAGACAAAATGCTGAATAAGATTTGAAAAAGTCTAGCTTGTACTCAGCTTTATATAGCAATTTCACAGACTGACTATGCTCCAATAGACTCGGCTGCATCAATACATTGACCAAATAAATGGTTGGACAAAACAGAATTTTCTATTAAATAAAGACAAAACTGAGATCATTGTCTTTGGTGCTAATGAAGAAGGGCTAAAAGTGGAGGTTCCTTTTGAAAAAAACAAGTCAGAAATATTGGCGTTATTAGGGATTCTGATCTCAGTTTTAACAGCCAAATCAAGTCAATAACGAAGTCAGCCTATTATCACCTATGTAGTGAAACTTACGTACATATATAAAAAGGATTTAGAAAAACTAGTTCATGCCTTGATCTCAGGTTAGTGACGAAGGAAAAGTTGCAGTATGTAAAGATACAAGCTTTAAAGTGGAATTAATCTAAACCCAAATGCGCTATTATGTGTTAGAAAAGATCATTGAACATCATTCAACATTGAAGTGTTCTCCATGAATGTGAATCACTGTGAGTTACTCTCCTGTTAATAATCACAGTCAGAATCCTGTTGTCACAGATATACAGCGCTTGTTAAGAAAATAACTTTTGGTTGTGTAAGAGAGTCAAGTCAGATAGCTCTCAGTTAAACCAGAAGTAATAAAAAGTGATTAGATATGTTTGCTAAATATTTGTCAGTAATGAGGTCATGGTATTTTGGTGAATGTTTCTGTTACAGCTTAAAAGAGTCACTGTGCTAGCAGCTCAACAGAAAAGCTGTGAAAACCACTTCCTCATTTTAGAGACACATGCATTTAAAATAGACTTTTTTTTTTAGATTCATACTAGTTAATAGATTACAATCTAATCTGACAAATCTAGTTCTGCTGTAAATATGTTTAATTCATCTAATGTCTTTTTAATAAAATCTTGTTTGTTGTTCTTTCACATAGCCTACCTTAACTAAGACAAATAGGCTACGTCATATTTTTTCAAGTGACATACACGAGGGGGCCTGGTATATTCTCTGTGTTAAGGGGTCCTTGGCTGAAAAAATATTGATAACCTCTGGGTAAGACTACTGTAATGGTATTTTCTTAGATCTCTCCAAGGAAGCACAAAAGCTTCAGCTCACTCACAATGCCGTTGCTATGTTCTCACAAAGACTAAGGAAGCGGAACACATCACACTAATTCTCACGCAGGTCTCTGCAATGGCAACCAGTCACTTCTAGCCTTGACTTTAGGTTACTGCTGGTTGTCTATAAATCATCTAATAGTTTAGGGCCTAAATGCATTTCTGACCTACTTCATCATATTTTTATTTTTATTCATAATTTTTTTTAACCTTTATTTAAGTAGTAAGTAGTAAGTCGATTGAGAATAAATTCTCATTTGCAACGACAACCTGTCACATTCACACACACATTCATTCCTGGAAGCTGCCCAGTAGGCTACAACCACAGTCTGATCTGCTGGCTAAGGCATGGATACCCGACCCGAGGCCGACGGGTCCCGACGGTAGGCTACCCGACGGGTCGGGCCGGGTTCGGACAGATATTTAAAATTATGGTCGGGGTCGGGTCGGGCTCGGTCATATCAGCGCGATAAGGCATTTGTTGTAAAATGGTGTTGCGGGCGGCTCCTTTTAAGAGAGCTCAGTATGTGTGTGTGTGTGTGTGTGTGTGTGTGTGTGTGTGTGCGTGTGGTAAGAGGGCAGAAGAGAGATAGAGAAAGGGGAAGCAGATGTGTTGTAGCCTAGATGCAACCGGAGCAGAGTTAGTGGTTATTAATTTTATAATGTGGGCCCTGGAGGTAACGAGTCTCTCCTGGTTTTCTGATCACGGTCGGAAACGAAGCGATCAGGAGAGGTTAACCCATTGAACATTTTAACAGCTTATTAACGTGCGCTTGTTGCCCCGTGTGCGCTGATGCGCTCATCTGTTGACATTTCCGAATGCCTTTACAGTTGCTTGACAAAAGCGGGCTTTCCACATAAACAAACGTAGCCTACATGTGTCATTAGTATGAGGAAAACAAATTAGATTTTAACTGTGTCGGGCTCTGGTCGGGCTCGGACATAAATTTCTTAATACCTGTCGGGCTAGGGCCGGGTTCGGTCACGGCTCTGTCGGACGCGGGCCGGCCTCGGACAGAAAAATTCGGCCCGATCCGGACTCTACTGCTGGCCACTGAGCAGCTCCACTGGAGCGGTTGGGGTTAAGGGCCTTGCTCAAGGGCACCTCAGTGGTGGTAATGAGGGAGGGACAAGCGCAACAAAACATGATGAAGCTGCATTTAGTTGTAATCCCATCTACTGTTTGAGCAAACTGCCAGAATATCTCAGATTTGCACCAACTGTAGCTACAGGCTAAAGACTTATGTGCATTGCTGACTTTTATTTGAAATTGCATTCTCTGCTAGATTTGTACTAAAAAGTGTACATTTGCCTTGTATCTATCTTTTCTTTTTTTCTTTCTATAGGTTACTCTTTTATTCTACTTACCTGTGTCTTTTTAAATGTCATTATGTAAAGCACCTTGAGTTGCCTCTGTGTATGAAATGTGCTATATAAATAAACTTTCCTTACCTTCAAAAAGCTCTTAAAAGCTCCACTGAGCAGCAGAGAGACATGGTTGACGATTAGCTGGTGAACATAGTGGAACATTTAGCAACTAAAGAGCCAGATATTTTTGTCGTTGTATTTGGTAGAGACCAAACAGAGTGAATTGGCCCTATTGCATATATATTGTTATATACATCACAGACACGAGCACAAATAAATGATATATATATATATATATATATATATAACTGCTGGATGTGTAAAAAAGCAACTGTTTGCAAACACATTTGCACTTAATAGGTGATAATATGTTATTGTTGTGTTAGTAACTTGTTTCCACAGCCCACAAGTTGTAGTAAAATAACCTATTTTTGACCTCTAGTAGCGCTACAGAATCTTTTTTTTCGTTATTATTGGGTCCTTCTTTTGTTTGTATTGTGCAAATGCACACAGGTGACGTGATTCACATTCAAAAATGGTTTCCCACTATTCAACTGTTCTACAAGTGGTGGTAACGCACCAAGAAATGCAACAATGCATCAGCTTTGCAAATGTTTTATGAGGAAGCATGGTGTGTAACACTTAAAAGAAACACCATAATGCAGGGCGGCCTCTAGCTCACCGAGTAAGAGCGTTCGGCCCCGTCCTGCAGCGGCCCGAGTTCAAATCCAACCTCTGGCCCTTTGCCGCATGTCATCCCCCATCTCTCTCCCCCTTTCATGTCTATCCACTGTCACTATAATAAAGGGAAAAGCCCCAAACCATTATATCACTTTGTCTGCTGTACACCTGACTGTCTTATAGGCTATATTATCTCTCCTACACATTCTGGACTGTGGTCATAACATCTACATCTTATAACTTATTCCCTGTTATATATTGTTCTGTTAATATTTAATAATAAGCAATTGCACTGTTCAATCCCTGCACTGTTCACTTTTGCACTACCACCATTGCACACACTATACCATAGCACCTACACATGGTCAGTCCATACCAGACCTTTGTAATCACTTCACAAATTGTTAACTATTTAAATTTCTGAGTGATTTTATGTATGTGAGATATATGTGTGTATGTGTGTTTGTTGTGTTGTTTGTCTAAGCTACTGGATGCTTAAAATGTCCCTCGGGATGAATAAAGTATCCATCCATCCATCCATCCATCCATCTATTCATCCATCCATCCATCCATTGGTATCTATCTATCTTTCTTCCCTGTCTTTGTTGACGCATTACTGCCACCTGTTGATCAGTGGATAGTGTGATATCATTGGTAGGACTGTGTGACATGCACTCAACAGTGCACCCCAACTACACCCAACATGTATATACTTGTATGAGATGAATAAAATGTAAGCACTGCAAGTCAAAATGTTTAGATGTTTTGTCACTATGGCAGAGGACCATTGTGTCCACCTTTCAGTCTTAGCCCAGTCCTTCATTGAAAATGGTTACTGTACTGTTTTTTGTCTAGCTAACAGAATACAATTGTGTATAAAACTGAAGAAAAAAAAATAGGATTTTAGGGTAAGAGTAGCCTCCAAGGTTTGACATCACACATTGCACTCATACTGCCAAGGAAATTGTAACCATTTTTATTCACAAACATAAGTAACTTCCACACATCAGAGTAAAAAGAAAATGTATACAGAATAATATACTGTAATATAAACACACAAACAAAAAACAAGGAAAATTATATGTAGCCTACAGTGCTGCAAATAAAGCTGGAGTTTCACAACTAACAGTTCTTCACTGGTCGCTGTCACCTTCCTGGCCATCCACACGCTGCTGTCTGTCTGGCCACAGATTCTCGTCCACATCACAGCGTATATTCTCCCTTGCGATGCAACGAGGGAAGAAACGGCATGCATGTCGTAACCATCCCCTACACTGATCTCCTGTAATATCCTCACACACAGCGTCCATTGCATGGAGCAGGGACCTCTGATCTTGAGCGTGATGCTCATACACTCTCCCCCTCCAAGCGGAGAAATACTCCTCAATAGGATTGAGGAAAGGAGAGTAAGGTGGTAGAAACACCATGACCATCCTTGGATGAGTAGTGAACCAGGTCCTGATGAGCGGGCCACGGTGGAAATTCACATTGTCCCATACAATGACATATTGTGGTAGGTGAGGCCCTACGAGACCTCTCTCATTTTCAGGGATCAAATCAAAATGAAGATGGTCCAAGAAGATGAGGAGCTTCTGTGTATTGTATGGGCCAAAACTGGGGATGTGAGTGGCCACACCATTCTCAGAAATGGCAGCACACATCGTTATATTGCCCCCTCTCGCTGGCCTGGGACATCCACCATGGCCCGGTGGCCAATAATATTACGGCCACGTCTATTACAGCCAGCTTCATCCATAAACACAAGGATGTAAGGGGTCTCGTGTCCTTCCAATGCCATTATTCTCTACAGTAGAGTAAAAAAAGAAAACATCAAATCAGTCATACAGAAGAGTCATACACTACAGTTACAGACAATTACATAGGAATGTTCTATGTTTTCCACAAGTTCAATATACTACTGGCCACTACTCCAGTGGTTCCAAACCTGGGGTACATGTACCCCTATGCAGAGGTACTACATGGGGTATTTGACAGAAAGGGGAGGGGGAAAATCATCAATGACTAGACTTACTGAAATGTTACAGTAAAACCCAAAGTATTCGATAGATTTACATGGGAGGCACTAATTGCAGCTCTTTGACCCTTTTTCTTATTGTATGGTATATTCTTCAAAATAAGGATTATAATGATAATTGCATCATACAGTAAGCTGCAGTTTTTAGGCAAAATGTTGAAGTCAGATAAATCAAATATTTTCATACCTGGATTACCTGGATTCAGAAATCAGGTAAAGTGGGTACTGAAGCCAAAAAAGTTTGTGAACCACTGCTTAATTGTAAAAAGGTTATAACGATGGACAACCAGTACCTGACTTACATGTACATGCTGGTACCCTGTAAATTTGCTTCTTGTCATCAGATGCTTCTTCAATATCCTGTCTATTGTGGAGATGCTTATTGAGTTGACATTTTGGAATATGGCATTGTCTTGTAGGATTGCAGCGTGGATCTGTGTCAATGTGATGGCATTATTTGCAATCATCATGTTACAGATCTCTTATTCTTGTTGTTCATTGAGAAGTTTTCCTCTGCCACCCAGGCAAGGTTGTCGTCCAATCCTAGACATAGAATTCAAAGGACAACACTCCATTTGTAATGTATACCTTATGTATTCCTTACAGAATGAGTTACCAATGTAATTGTATTGTTGTTTTACTTACAGTAACTTTACCACAATTCTAATGCATCACTGCACAGTGACTGGAATACTACTGTAAACTGTATTTTTAGTATCATAACATCCCATTGAGGTAAGATATTACTGTAGGCCTATCACACACACACATACACACACACACACACACACACACACACACACACACACACACACACACACACACACACACACACACACACACACACACACACACACACTAAATGAATAGGTAAATGAGTAAATAAATATATTTCTTTCTCTATGCACAATGTCCTGTCCTATACAACATATAATTCCATCATTGACTGACTACATACCTGTTTTCCCTGCGAAAGGTTTGGATGATGGAGGAGACTGTAGAGTGAGGCACATTAGGCTGCACTCAGCAACCTGCCTCCGCCATTGTGAGGCCATGGTTGATGACATGGTTTATAATTGTGGCCCAAATTTCATCCGGGACAGCATGGTGTCTTCGTGCACCTCGGCCTCTTCCCCCTATTCCACCACCACGCACCCTAACTCCTCCTCCTCTACTTCTTCCTCTTCCTCTTCCTCGAGCAGGCAGTTGCCCTTGTTCATTTAGTTGGCCAGGTGCCTGCATGTTCAGAAATTGTACTGGTCCTGCATGGTCAAGCTCTATATATAAATGTTTGGCAGCATTCACAATCATGGACAGCACCTGTCAGGTAACTGATTGGTCATCTGAGATGTGTCAAACTCCTCCTTCGTTAGTCAAGTTCTAGTTTCACCTGACTGTCAATTGCTGTAATCAATTTATCAAATGTTCCAAGAAATTCATATATGGTATTCATGGTATTATGTTCTTGACTAATTTTGACAATTGAACAGACTATTGTGCATGTGATGACTTATACAATGAAATGACGCTGACACGTTTTGGAGAGAACAACCATTAGACTGAGAATCAACAATCAGTTTAGATCAACAAGATCTATTCACTTGGAAATTGTCCTAAATGTAGGCTACCTGTACTTAATCATTTCCAAAGATGTACTGCGACACTGAG
This sequence comes from Perca flavescens, assembly GCF_004354835.1. Lineage (NCBI taxonomy): Eukaryota > Metazoa > Chordata > Actinopteri > Perciformes > Percidae > Perca > Perca flavescens. The sequence goes on along the minus strand of NC_041332.1, from coordinate 16,071,279 downwards.
ACATTAACTAAGACATGCAATTTGATGAAATTAATGAGAAATTCAATGCTGTTGTGAACAATTGCCAAGTGGTTTGGCGGTTGGTCCATGTTGTTTTGAGAATGTCATTTCTGTTTCAAGAAATGAGCCAAACCAACAACTGTAAATTAATGTAATGGAGTAAAAAGTATGTTTGCTTTTGAAATGCAGTGGAAATTAGGTATAAAGTGGCACAAGATAGAAACAAAAAGTAAAAGTAAAGCATAAGTAACTCAAAATTGTACTTACAGTTTTTCACGATCGCTATGACACTTTTTTCAATACTTTTAACAACTTTCCTAAACTCTTAACGCACCAACACACCTACAACACACGATTGGCAAAACGGTTAATTTCATGCTCAAAATCACACATTGTAAACTAAACTCCAACACCAATTTTCAAAATACAATAATTCACTAACACAATACACTGTGTTTACCAAAACAATGTAATCATGTCTCAAAATCAAATAATTCTTCCAAAACACTAACAGATGTTCTCTCCCAACAGGAACATTTAGTCAATCATAGCACAATGTCATAAAAAACACTAACATCCCATGGAATAACAGAAACTACATTATTTTATGTATCAGGTCTGCCCTTATACAACAGACAAAAGTGACTGTATTGATCATAGATTGTGTTTTGCACTGCAGTTTCTGTTGAAGCCTCTACATTTTTGTTTTGTTGGGTTTAGCAAATTTTTTTAAAGATTATTTTTTGGGGTTTTCTGCCTTTATTCGACAGGACAGCTAGTTGAGAAAGGGCAGAGAGAGAAAGGGGGAAGACAAGCAGGAAATAGCCACAAGTTGGATTTGAACCCTGGATATCTGCGTCAAGGCATAAACCTCCAAGTATATGTGTGCATGCTCTACCCACTGAGCCAACCCGGCCACCATTTTCTTTCGTTTGCTGCAGAGATTCAATACAAAAAATGATTGACCCATCTCAGAGTGGCTTTATAGAAAGTACGGTTTGTGAAAAAAAGGAGACAGAGACAGAATTGTCCTGGTACTCCTCTTCCTCTCCCTCGTGAAGGCATTTTTCTTATTTTCTGTGTTCATCTACAGTATATTGTTCAAATAGGTCATTTTTTACTGTACTACCATATGATCATGCGATTGAAAGAACCTCAACACCTGAGTGTGTTTCCTAGAAGGGAATCAGCTGTGATCGATCTATTTGCATGACTTCAATCAGCTGTTTCTCAATAAATGCATATATAAAATGCAGGGAACATATTTGTGTTTCAATTTACAATATGATCAGCTGTTCACTTTGACTTTAGCCTATAAGTTAGGTTTAGAACATGATGCTATCTGTTCTGACATACAGTGTGAAAGCATTTGTAAATTTGGCAGTGAAGATCCATTGTTTTGGTCTTGGTGGAGCTTGTGTGTAAAAGAAGTTCAAGCATTTTAAATTTGTGTTAACTGAATGCATTTTGTGTCAAAGCAACAAGATATGGGTTAATTGTATAGCCTACACAGACGGATGTTGTGCTAACTGTGTTAAGAGCTTAGGAAAGTTGTTAAAAGTATTGAAAAAAGTGTCATAGCGATTGTGAAAAACTGTAAGTACAGCACTTGAACAAATACACTTGATATCTTCCAACACTGTCATTGGCATGAGGTGTCTTCTTGTGCAAAGCTTTCATGCTCAAGCTGCAAGAGTATTATCGTGTTGTGTGTTTGTTTCACTTAGATACAAAGATGTTTATCTGCATCTCAGCAGGAAATGACCCAAATGTCTCCGTTGCATCTGAGGTCAGTCTTTCCACTCACACACATATGGTTACCTGTCTGTATACCTGTCTACACGGTTTCCTGTGTCTTCACAATTTTCTCATCATTGTGCTTTGCTTTTTGTGTTTTTTCTAATTCCCTGGCAGAATTCCCTCATTGTTTGCCGACCACTCCTTTACTTAACTTTTCTGTACCTCAGTATGTCTTTTTTCCCATATGACACTGCTGCAATGTCTGCAAAACGTTCCCCTGTACACTGTGAAAAGAGCTGAGTCAGTCACACCAACCTCAGCACCTCAGCAACCCTTCCCCTCCATCCTCTCCGTGGTGCATCCTTACTCAACCACATCCTGCTCTTCACACACACAAACACACACACACACACACACACACACACACACACACACACACACACACACACACACACACACACACACACACAGGCGTTGGTGTATGTTGTGTATCAATAAATCTGCAGCTGTGGTTTGTGTTAGTGTGCTTAAGCTATCTAAGTTGGTTCCAAACTGTTTGCTGTGTGTTTGCACAGTTTGTAATGTGAGCAAAATAGAAATCTGTTCATACTGTATCACAGATAATCTATTTAATACATTTTTCTTGTTGATTTTTTTTCATCTGTCCATATGACATTTTCAGGAACTGATGCCACCTCACATTTTTATTTGATAAGAAAGTATTTTATTCACACAACAATCTATACAACAAATTATCAAGTAGAATTATATCTGAATATCAGATACATTTTATGATATCACAACCATTTGTGGCTTATTCATAAGGGATTGAAATACATTAATTGAGTACAGTATAATTTAGATTATATATATTGTTATATACATATATACAATTCACCACAACATATGGTGTAGCACAGAGATATATATATATATATATATATATATATATATATATATATATATATATATATATATATATATATATATATATATGGGCCCTATTTTAACAATCTGAAACGCAAGTATCAAACGCCAAACGCAAGTAGCTTTGTTTGCGGATCTCTGGCGCTGTTGCTATTATACCGGCGGGATAGATGACTCTTGTGCCCGAAGGCAAATCTAAAATGGGTTGGTCTGAAGTAGCTACATAACTCATAGGTGTAGTTTGGGCGTAACGTGCATTAAACCAATCAGAGCGTTATCTCACATTTCCTTTAAAAGCAGGCGCGCTTCTTCAATGGCGGATTGCTATTATAATGGCGAATTTGCTAGGCGCACGCTCTTAATACATCCATGGGCGCACGCCAGGAGCGGTTCACAGACGAGGAGACCGACGTTTGATATTGATTTTTCATTTTGACAAAATGTAAATAAAGAAATGTCACAAAAACATAAATTCCGATGTTTTGGGCTCACTCTCACTGAATCACGAGGTTATGAATGCATGGTGATATTTTTTCAATGTAGTCTTAGACCGAGATTACCTCACTATAGACGATGCAGCTCTTCTGTCTCTCCTCTCCCGTGCTGCTGCTGCTGGGGCATCTGGGTTAAGTGGCATCGGCACATGCAGTTCAATATCAAGTCGGGCCCAAGTCCTTAATAAGTTTAAGTCATCAACACATTCATGATTCATACATATTGTGTAAAACAAGGTCATATTTTTCCTTGTATTTATGTATGGTTTGCAAAAATTTGAACTGCTGGGTCCGTGAGATGCAAGCAAGCGCCCTTAAAATAGCATCTGAATAAGCGCCACTGGCTTTAGACATGGTTTTTCCTGGTCTGTGGCGGAATTGTTTTCTGAAACTGCAAAATAGCATTAAATGTTTGCGCCGGAACACGCCTCCTCCTTTTGCTGAACCGCCCCTGGGAGCGCAGGTTCATTCCCTAATTTACCGACGTGCGTCTGTGGAGGGAAAAGTCCGCTGTGCGTCGGGTGCAAAATAGGAATGATACAGGGGTCGGTGTACAAAGTTAATTGCGCTGGGTGTAAGATAGGGCCCACAATATGTTCTGGGACAGAGGTATTATTGCTGCATATTGCCTGGAAATATCATAAAGGCTCCCATGAGGTTTTCAGCAGGTCCTGTACGAATCTTATCTATATTGTTCAATGTGACAAAAATTTTATCTCCGCTCCGCAGGTGGAAGATCCCAGCCAGGAAACTGTTCCACAGATCCTCCCCACCTGAAGCCTTTGCAGTCAAAGGTTTCTGGGTCCGGCAGCGGAAACTAAAGGAAACATGCCAGATATGTCAGAAAGCAAACTTACCACAACATAAAAACGACAGCACCCATTTCAATTTGCCTTTAAAGCTACAAATTGGTTAAAGTCATGTAAGCACTGGTAAGCACATGTGCTTTGACAAAGGAAAGAAGGATTGGTACATTGACTAACCTTTTTGATTGCATAAGTTCTATAGATTCATCGTAGGCAGTGGTGTCTTTCATGACCTTGTGCTGGATAAGGAAACACTCTTCTATAACATCTAATTTCACTTTGGAGTAGAGGTAATAGTAACCGTCCTTCTCAACCAACAACCGGCCATTTTCGTAGCCCATGTTGTAGGTGATGGTTTCGCCATTTTTATGTTCCCACTGTACCACATTGTCCAGCCCTTTAGGATTGTTGGAGCCTGGGATCAAGATGAGAAAGAAGAAAATAAAGGAGAATAGTTTAAATTAATCATTAAGATCATATAAAATGTTTTGGATTGAGTGTTGAGAGGGTTCTAACCTATCAGTTGAGCAAAAGGTCTCTGTTGGACCTGTTCCAGATGTGGTCGCACTGTGGGAATCTCATTGGACTCTGTTCAAAAAAGAAGGGTCAGACCATCAAACCAATCAACGTAAATGTGTGAGGTTTTGCATGTGCAATATCTCAATCTCATATTTGTGAGACCCATCATAATCAGTTATGATTACAGAGAGAGCGAGAGTAACTCCTTACCTTTAGATCCAACTCGAGTCATTATGGTGCCACCCTGAAACAGAAAAAAGCTGAAAACTCCCACACACACACAGCAGTACGACAGTGACTCTACAGCGGTAACAGATATGTGAACTGGACACCCACACTTACCTGCTGACCAGATGTTTGGGAATTGGACATGTTCTGGCAGAGAAAAAAGGGGGTGAAAAATACAAAATGATCATATGGGTGAGTAACAAAATCTGTGTTTGCCAGTAAGATGTCAATAGTTCAAGAGCACGTAAGAACAGGAAGTGCCCTGCCTCATGGGAACCAATAGTAAATTTACATTATAACCATGACTACTAGTTATTATTTTATTTGGTCATAAAGGTATTTGAATGCCTCAGTTTTCATGTGATATAAACACACGCCAACTTCCTGTCTTTTAGCTACTGAGAAATACAATGGCTGGTAAAGGGTGGGTTATCTTAGCACATTGTACAGTCTCTAAGGTTTGATTTTAAACTGTAGTGAATATTACATAACATTCAAAGTGAACAATATAATCGAGGCAGATGTGTAATAAACAACATTATGAAACTTTCTTTAAAAAGTGAAGTTATATTGTGGGTTTGCTCTTGAGAGAGAAAAGAAAGGGAAGTAAAACTATAGAGAAAGAGTCAATTTGACGCATTTGCCATCATAGTCCTGTAACTTAAAGGGCAAATAACCTACGAACAAATGTGTTCAGCTGTTCACTAGTGTCTGTGGCTGGTTATGACGTAAAGGAAAATAGGGAAATTCTCGAGGATAGGAATTTCCATTTGCTTCAAGCTGTCTCTCACCTGTGTTTTTTTGTATAGACTGTAGATTAAACATCCCTCGACAACAAGTCCAAACAGGGCAAGTCCCACCATCAGGAGAAGAAACCTTTGGCCTACTCTCGCCCATCTTGGTTTCTTCCCACTGTGCACAGAGACGTAGTTGGCTTGGCTGTCCACCACAAACACCTGGGGGCATGTACCCACACTTCCCTCTGCCATCCCACCAGATCACACTCAACTGCGATGTTAGGACTAATGGTAAAATGGCCTGATGTGGCGAGGAAGGGATACTGAAAGAGATAGGGTTAGGGTTAGGTAAAGCAAAGAAACTGGGAAGAGAAACAAAGAGAGATGAGAAAAAACTAAAAAAAATAGAAGACAGAAACAGACTGAGAGACAGGCATGAGAAACAGAGACATGGGCTCAGGAGGTTTTGTCTACTGTGCTTACAGTAAGTACATGCAATGCAACCAGCTTCTGGGAAACAAAGTGATTTCTACATACCCCGAGTACTGCAAGCATACAAGAAGAGACAGCTTCAACATGCTCAATGAATAAATAAATATATAATGTCCTATTGTTATTTGTTCAAGGTAGTTCAGAAAGAGATTACCTTGGATTTAAATGTGCACCAGATGTTTCCCCACAGCTCAGCCAACCATCCAGCCGCACAGGTCAGTTTTCACACGCTCCTCTGAAACTCCTTAGGGATATTAAATACCAGCAATGTTCTTAAGCAATTAAACTGAAATAACAATAAAATCAATTTCAGATATGCCACTGTGTATCAAGACTTCTCTAAATTTCTCATTTTCTGAGAAGAAGAAAAAAAAATCCTCTGTCTGCACCACAAGTACAGATCTACGTGCTCCTTCACCTCTTTTGCGTTTGCTCGCCTGCTGTCAACTATCCCTAATATTGCTTTACAAGCAAGCTCATGTAAGGAGGAAATGAAGTTGACACGGGGAAGAGAAAGAGAGAGAGAGAGAGAGAGAGTGTGAGTAGTGTGCATGTGAGTGTGTGTGCGTGTGCGTGGGACACTCCCTACAAATATAGGCTAGTTATCGTCCCTCAGCTTACACTTCCTTTTCTCTGTTTGCAATTTCTCACTCCTTGTGAGTCATGTTCTATTAAACACTTTTGGTTTGTTTGTCACAGTGTCTGTATCCATTTCTTTTTGTGCCAGTTTCTCAGAAACTGGCACAGTCGTTTTGTCCAGATGAACCATGCATTTGGCACGTTTTTAACCCTATTGAACCATGCAGTGTGCGATGTTAAACAACAGTAGAGTTGGAGGTGAGGCTGAGTTGCAGGTGGGACAAGTTGTTGAATTCACCCACACTTTTGACCGCTGCTGCCACAGCCTTGCCCTCTGTCACCCTCAGTCTAATTCAACTACGCTTTAATGCAGCAGAGTGTCACACTACCCTAAGCTGACATTTACAAAGCCACTTCCCAGACATTCTGGCTACTGCTTTCTCACAGATTTGCAAATGTCTCAGATGATGCTTTGAGCAACATGTTTTTGCTCAAAAAATGACGAGGGGGTGGACGACTCCTGGTCGTTAGCTTATTTCAGCCTGCAGTGATTGAAGACGACTAATGTTTTTCAGCTCAAGTGCAAGCCCTCATGTAGCTTTCTTTTCTACAGTCACTGTTTTGTTCAAGAGTTGCTTCACTTTTTCTACCCTCACCTTTTTCCTGTACAACATGATTTTGCCCGCTTTGTTATGCTTGCAACATCCCACCAACGTCTTGCCACCTTTCGTATGTATGTGGACAGTTTAAGAAGTACAGAAATGTGGGGAATCTGTGTTGGTTATACATTTTTTTTCTTTCTTTTTTCTTCTTTTCTACTACTTGAACCAAGTATTTTGAGAATACTTTCATTTACCTCTCTTTCTTAAACATATCTTTTTCACATGTGGTGTTTCAATATGGAATATTGATATATTCTACTTCTATTTGATATCTTATATTTCTATTTCTAAGACCCAATAAAGTATTTGAAGTACGAAAAGAGATGAGTCATGCTTTATCAGTGTTTTTTCATCAGTGTGAAACTCAATTTGTTGTAGGAGGGGATAGTTTGACATGACAGACTCCACATGTTGAAACTATAATTAATACACTTTGACTTACTTACTACCCACACACTGTAACACACACACACACACACACACACACACACACGCTGTGTTCATTGGAGATAAAGACTCAGGGAGGACAGGCGGAAGTTTACACTCCTGGTGGGCCTCTGTGGTTGTTGCTTGTTAAATGAAGTTATTCAGAGAGAAGGAAATGGACCTGGACATGTGTGGAACCCCTAAAGTAGCTTACTTACTGTATTGTGTGAACAGTTAGCTTCATTTAATATTTTATGTGGCGTTTTCTTTTATCGTGCTCCAAATGTTCCACCAAAACAAGTTCCTTCCCAAAACTATTTTGCAGAGCCAGCGTCGCTATGTCCGGAGCTTAGCGCCGCCCAAGACGATTGTGATTGCTTTACTGTAAAGAGATAAAAACAACCCAGGGCATTTTTTTCTCCTATCCTGGAAAATATGTTTGGTAGAACCAACGCGAGACTAGGGCCAATGCGAGACTATCCACAAAGAGACCCAAAGTTATTACAATGAGATGCAAAATGACTAAAAATGCAAAACGTCTCATAATCCGTCAATGGGTGTGTCCAAAAGAGAAGGTCCTCCCGTGAAAAACGACCTCATAGGTAGTTTGTACAAGCAGCAATTACGACCCATATTTACATTTTATTGTTAGGTGCTGCCATATAGTGTCCATAGTGATTATGACTTATAATTATGACTCCATAACCACACTCTTGCATAATTGCACAGTAAAATCTCCAGTCTATGTCTGCAGCACCAGGAGAGATTTTCACCTTGCAACCCAAAAGTGTTCTTATTACCTCTATATATCTAAAAAAATAATAATAATAATAAATAAAATAAATACAAATAGATTTAAATAAAGCCATTAGTTACAACATAATGGTTGGTCACACTCATAGACTGTTAATATAATTACATTTTTTTCCGATTGCTAAACGACAGTGGGCACAACTGGAGTCACATGTGCAAAACTCAAACTACAGTCTGCATTACCAACAGTCACCTGAGCTAAACAGTTCACATCACCTGCAAAACTCATTCAAAGCAACACAACTCTAAACACACGTCTCAAAACAGGCTCAGTGCAGCCAAACACTATGCACAAGCATACCAATTTTTACATAAGGTAAACAAGAAGGAATGAACATCAGCAGTTTTCTTCAATAAAGTATTTTGTCTCCAGTAATTTATGGAATTACTGGGGGAAAAAAACTAAAGGTACATACGTAACAGTACCAAAGAATAGTGTGACTAATCCTGCCTCTCTCCAGCATCATGTGGCAAGTTTTCTTCATCACATTGGATGTCTGCATCATCTCTAAATACAAATGAATGTGGTGTTTCTATTGCTTTCACCTCCATTACTTTCTGAAAAACAGTAAGAACGCAGTTTTACTAAAGTAAAGATATAGTGTTTTTCACTTTTTTTATAGCTGTGTATATAACCTCAGACATCTTACCTGGACATATTGGTATCTTTGCTCTTTTACCTGTTTCTCTCAAACGGTACAGGGTATAATTGTTTCATTCTTATTTGGTGTTTGTATACAAAAAAAGGCTTTCTGAGCTTTCTCTGTAAATACCATATATGTTCACTAACTAGTCTAAAACAAGACACTTGCTTAGGCTTTCAGCTAAAATTGCAATCAGCAGTGTTTCATAGGCACCAGACTGAAATGTTTTGAATGTGTGGTTAACAGTTTTGACAGCAGTGTGTTAGTATTTGGTCAAAGTGCTGTAAATCTACAGTGTTGTGCACGTTGTGGTTAACGTCAAGGGATAAGTGTGTAGAGTTTTGTAAACTGTGTTCAAGCAATGAAAAACGAACTAGAGTTTGGTCCACATTAACTGCTGCTGTGCAGACTGTAGTTAGAGTTTTGCACATGTGGCTCCAGTTGTGCCCACTGTCGTTTAGCAATCGAAAAAAACTGTAATATGCAGTCTATGGTCACACCAGAGTGATCTCTGGGTCACACCATACAGTAGCTTTAACGGTTAACCTCAGCCCTGATTGGAGGAGGTTTGCTACTCTTCCTCCTCTGATTGGTCTGCAGCACCGTCCTCGTTCTGGAACCTCCATCCAATCACAACATCGCAAAGTTCAGCTGCGGAAGAGAGATGGCTGAACTTAGATAGCCCTGTGTTTGGGAATATCTTCACCATGGATCTTCTCCGTAGGAAAGAGGGATGCGAAGGACGACTGCTTGTCCTTGCAGTAGTGTTCTGGTGGTGTTTAGGATCTGTGAGCTGTTTCGGACAGAACCTAGACAGCGAGTTCACGTTTCTGCTACAAGCCGGAAGATCCGAGTGTTTCTTTCAAACAGCAATAAAGAATGGTACGATGGAGGTCGAATATCAGGTAACTGTGTGTGTGTGTGCTCTGCAAACATAATCACTTAGCTAGTGTGTTCACATTTACATGCTGTCTGTTAAAGGCTTATACAAGGAATATTATGTTAATGGCTACAGTTACTACCCGTTGTTCGTTTAGCTAGCTGACATGCTGGTAGTATATTATACTCTATGCCGGGCATATATTTTATTAAGCCAGCATTAAACTGGAGCTGTAAGATACAGTAATGACACATATTCCTCCATTAATATTGTGGGAGTTAACGTGACCAATCTAACAACCACGTACTGCAGCTCACATTTGACAAAAAAAAAAACAACTGTGAAAAACATCCATAACGTCAAATCAAACTTAATTTATCTAGCACATTTTTATGCAATATTGCAATAAGACAAGTACTTACCGAAATAAATGACCACAAAGTGCCTCTTCACTAATAAAGATCAGTGATAACTAAATACTGTACAGGAAATGAGATAATACACACACAGTTTATATTTCGTTTGAATGAGTCAGTATGTAAATGATAGGCTGTACAGTGTACAAGGATGTCTACGAGGCCCAGATCTGGTCATCCAGCAGTTCCTGAAGGGAGGTCGTGGTCCAGTGTTGGTTGAACAGAAAAGAGCCTAGAAAGGACAAAACCCCCATACAGTGTCTGTTGTCTGAGGCACTAGTTTTAGCTATTTAAAGGTCAGCAGCAGAAGTCAGTTCATGCTGTTGATTTACAGGAGTCCCACTCATCAGAGTTCTTTTAACACTTTGAGTGGTTTTGAGCAGCTACCACATAGCCACAGGCGCTCTGTGTGCACAGTGAAATCTCCACTCTACTGCTGTAGCTAACCAATGTTTTTATTATCCATTAATCTGCAGAGTAATTTTTTTTAGAAAATAATGAAAATTTGTCCATCACAATGTCCCAGATCACAGGGTCATGTCTTCAGATTGCTTGTTTTGCAAAAATAACTGTCCGAATATATTCACTTTACTATTTCATAGAGGTTTAAGAAAATGAGCAAATACTCACATTAGAGATGCTGGAACTAGTGAATTTGGGGCATGTTTTAACTGATTGACTGATCGTTTCAGCTTTACTTCTGTCCAACTACATATAAATCATGTAAAAAAACAACAACACTTATTTACACAGGAACTCGTCTTATAATGTAAAGTTGTATTAGTCAGCAGTGTGTTTGTTTAGTGGGTGAGTCTCAATCGTAGAGACGACGATACACACTCTCTTGAAAGGCTCACCCTCTCTCTCCCGGAATTGTTTGTCTTGTGGCATCCTGGTGGCCTAGTGGTTAAGACGCACACCACATTGCTGCAACTTGCTGGAGACCTTTGCTGCATGTCATACCCCTGTCTCTCTTCAGTTCACATACAGTATTTCCTGTCTGTATCTCTAATGTAACTATCTCACAAAGACAAACTGACAAAAATAATTTTCCAAAGAAAATGGTTGACTTCAGAATACCATTCCCTTGTTGCTCAGTGTGTGTGTGTGTATGTATTTGTGTGTGCACATCCAGGTGATAGCAGGTGCTGGTATGGATGTAGACTTCACCATCATCTCTCCAGAAGGCATCCACCTCATCTTTGAGTCTCGGCGCTCTGACGGAGTCCACGTGTGAGTGATACCTCACGTTGGCGTGAATCCTTGATCATATTTCATATTACTTAGCCAGCGATTGTTGGATCTGTCTGTTAATCTTTGACTTTATTTCCTGTTATCCCAGGGTGGAGCCTACGGTGGAGGGAGACTATGAAATCTGCTTTGACAACAGCTTCAGTCGCTTCTCAGAGAAGATGGTGTTCTTCGAGATCATCATCGAGGGTCAAGGAGGAGATGTGGGTGGAGATGAAGAGTGGCTGGGAGTAGAGGAGCCCGATGGAAGCCTCCTGGAGTACAAGCTGGAGGACATCCGGGTGAGATGTTTGTTTAGGGTTTTAAGAAATGAATTCAAAAAAGGAAATCTAGTTCACTATGCAGCTTAAGGTAAACGGTGACCAGCTGTTTTATGAAATTGTGTAGCCTCTTTTTCTTTTTTAAACTATATCTCTGACCTGAAATCTTATATCCTGATATAGATCATTTCATATCTCGATAACGATATACTGTATCACGATATAGCATTTAAATAAATAAATAGCCTATATGAAATAACCGCATTGTAAAGCATAATTTGGGCTACTTATAATTAAATAATTGACAAATGAAGAGTACTGAGTGTTTTCTAATTTTATTGAGAACTTAAGTGCAAAATTAACATAACGTACAAGGATCAGAATGCAAAACGTCGTCCAAATGACGTGAATATTGCCGTAACGCATCTCGGCCGCTGTTTTTTTTGACATTGCGATAGAAACGATATAGATAGACATTTTCATATTGTTTTGACAATATATATCATTATTTCACCCGGTCATACTCTTGTCTTCAGTCAGAACAAATTGGGCTTGGGGCTGAGCGCCATAGACAGGCTGGGGAAGTGGGAAAGTATTGAAGACACAGTCTTCATTTTTGTCTTTTTGTGGGATCTGCTGACAATATGTATACCAGAAGACTCCTGCTAACAGCTAACACCAGCTGGGAAAAATTGGCTACTATTACATAGGTAGACCAAACCACAGCGATGGTTGCGTGATCTAATATTGTGATTTGCCAGCTGACTGACTGACATTTACCACAAAATCAAAACCAGCACAGAAAATCTGTCTCTGCTAAATTCTGTTGAGACAGGAAAGTTGTAGCAGTCAGCCATTAACAACCGCTTAGCAAAATCCGATTCTGTGTACTTTTGAGACCTTCTTCTCTGTCTCTTGCTTCCACTTCTCTCTCATAACAGCCACCACTTTTTTTTAAATCCCTAAAATTGTTCTCATTACTTCCTCAGGAGTCCATGGACTCTCTGCACAGACGCTTGGAGCGCAGCCGGCAGATGCAGACGGTGTTGCGGGCTTTTGAGGCACGGGATCGAAACCTTCTGGAAGACAACCTGTGGAGGGTCTCATTCTGGTCCTGTGCCTGTGTACTGGTGATGCTGTGTGTGGCCCTTACCCAGGTAAATGGAGCACTGACACACCACACAGCACAATATACACTATATATTTTAATCTGTCACGCAGTTTGAATCACATACCCAACATTTAACTATCTGTTTTTTTTCTTCTGCATTCCCAGGTTTACACTGTCCGTAAACTGTTCGACGATAAGCGGAGGGTCTGCACATAGACAGATTATTTTGCAGGAGAACAATCCAATACAAGATGTTTGGCTGGTTACCCATTCAGACTATGCTCCACTATGTTCCATTTAGTCTCCATGAATACCAGCATTCAACATCCGTGTTAGTGGATCTTTTTTACTTTGAAAATGTTGTTTTAGATCGGTTTGTGAGCAATAATTAAATATGATTTGATCATGAAGGGTAGCCAGGTGAGGAAATTCAAATTGGTTATTTCTATTTATTTGTTTAAAAAAATCACGCCGACTTATTGGGACTTTAGCTTATTCACCGTAATCCCAGAGTTAGATAAGTCCATACATACCCTTCGAATCTCCATGCGTGTTGATATAACTGTAACTCTGTCCGACGGCTCCACCAGTAGCTTAGCCTAGCACGGATCTTGAAGGTAATCGGTTCCATCTAGCCTACTGCTCCGAATAAGTGACAAAATAACGCCAACATGTTCCTATTTACATGTTGTGATTTGTATATATACGGTTAGAAGATGGCTGTGTCTCATGTGACCTTGTTGTTTGTACATGCTGTGACTATACAAATTACAACATGTAAACAGGAACATGTTGGAGGTATTTTGTCACTTATTCGGAGCAGTAGGCTAGTTGGAACCGATTACCTTCAGGATCTATGCTAGGCTAAGCTACCGGTGGAGCCGTCAGACAGCGTTACAACACGCACGGAAATGAGAAGGGTATGTATGGACTTATCTTACTCTGGGGGTTACTGTGAATAAGCTAAAGTCCCAATAAGTCGGCTTGTTCCTTTAATGCCTTTCAAATCGTACCACAAACCAATGAGGAAATACATTTTGAAAGGCACTGCCTACATAGACAGAACAATAAATGTAGTATAACTGCTGTCCTATGTTTCTGAAACTGGTGAGTGGTTTTAGGATTTTTTCTTTAAAGGTGAAATTATACCTACTAAAGGTAAGAGGTCAGTAATGTGACACAACTCAAAAACTGATCCACAGAACTCCTATTAAGCTGGTTTACAAGGGATGACGATGTGCAATAGTGTTGTTAGCGTATTTGTTCTTCCTACGGTTTAAGGTGACCAGGTGTTTCCTTGGTTACAGTCGTGTTGATGGTTAGTTCTTTTGAGATGTTACTGATTTTTCTTTTCACGTGCCAGTTCAAGTCTATGCTGACGTGTTGACAAATAAGAATGTAGAATAAGAAAGAGGGATGATTTGCAGTGATTGCCAGTAATGTACTGTAATGTGTCAGTACTCTTCCAGTTTGTAGCATATGTGTATGTCAGTTCATGTATCAGGATAATTCAGTGTAAACATACTGATTGTTTGATGTGTGTTGTGTGTCACTGGCTTCTGTTCGGTCTTCTAGATGATCAAACTTGTTTTCTTTTTCAGATGTATGTTTAACATTTTGATTCTGATCAGACAGCCAGTGTTTTTTTTTTTTCATAAGAACAGGCTTTCATTACATATTCAATAGAATATGTAAAAATCAGGTTTACATGAGATTCATTGATATTATTAAATGCATTTTTTACACAGGATACTTGGTCTGATGTGAGTTGTCTTTGACAATTAAAAGACGTAGAATGTTCTTTTTTAAATTTCTGTGATCACTTGCACATTGTGCATGTAAATCATGATTGAATGACAGCATATGCTGTCATTTGGCACAGCTTTAAACCACAAGAAACCATATTTGATTGTTTTTGCATCTTTTATACAAGATTATGTTTTACATAACCCTGCTTGTCAATGTGCAGTATTGTCCCCCAAAGCCACTTTGAGGAAACAATCAGGAGTCTGAGACCAAATGTGTATAGACACACTTTATTTCTGCTGATGTAGTGCCCCCTAACGTCTGACCTTAAAAGCTTATAAAAACAATTTCAAAAACAACTTTGACATATCTGACATTAAGTTGAAGATGTTATAAAGGTTACATACCATGTAGATTTGATATAGTTGAAAAATCAGCATAAATTAACTGCACTTGTCAATATTTAAAACATTTGTTGAAATTACCAAATTACTAGATTGAGGCATTTCTGCTGTATCATGCAATGTAAAGTGACATATGTTGTTGCCATTGGAGCTTATGATTTAAATGTATAAGTTATGGTATGCACTAAAAGATTTTACATTATAGAGTATCTAGCAATATAAGAAAAACATGTAGCAGGAGTGTACATTACTTCATTTGTTATGCTTTTTGCCAAGTTTGTTTCAAGATACAGCTTCTTTATGTTTTAATTTGGCACGCAGAGATTTTTACTTCCATTTCCTAGTTCACTCATCCACCCTCAGATTTGGCAGACATTTCAAGTGGAATTATAAGACGAAGTATTTCAGTAATTCTTATTCAAACGAGATGATGATCATGATCTACCCTATATATAAATACTAGGAATACAGTGTAAGCTTAATAACATAATGTGTACAGAGGTTATCAGTTACATCGTGGACAAGCCCAACACAGCAGGTCAGCTTTGATCCAGCCACAACCATTGTCATAACGCTGCATCTTTGCCTTCCTTAAATGTCTAATAAAAAACAAAGCATCAACAGTTTCAGATTAACGACATAGGAAACAGACAACATAAACTGAACTTCTAAAGCCAGACTCTTCCAGCTTGTGCTAACTGAGCCCACTGTGTGGCTACAGAGTCCAAGTCAGAGTGCTCGACATCAGTTTCCTTCACCATTGGTTGTGACGAGAGGGGATTTGTGGAGGTCGCCTGCGTGAGAAGATATTTATGATCAGTTTCTGATCATAAGTGGATCAGTAGCAGCTGACTGACACAATGGGTAAGGTAAAAAGTGTTAGAAAACAGGAGTAGGATTGCATAACTTTATTCAATTCTGCCCAGCTCTATGAACAGCCCAAAAAAGCAATGAGTAACACTGTCTTTACTGTGTGTTGCCACTGGCAACCACGGTCACCATGGGAACCCACAGTTCCATCATACAGTAAGGTAGGAAGGAAGGGAGGTCATGCCAGGCTGCACAAAGTGAAACTTTCCTGTCCTGCATGGCTGTCTCCATTTGACTAACATGAAAGTGAAAAGGTCTTGAAAAAGGGGATTCTCACTAACCTGTACACTGACAGTATCATACAGTGACAGGAAGTATATGTTCACTGTCATGTGCATGGTTACTCCACAGCGCTGTGAAGATGGGTCAGGCAGTGCGAGACTATATGGATGGAAACGGCAGATCAAACGGAAACAAAACCGATAAAGAAAGTCTTGGTGGCGCATGAAAACTTGAGAAATAAAGCAAAGAATGTCTAGCAGCAAGAACAAGCACCAGCCACCACACCTTCTTCTATTCCTTTATTCAGTCTATTATTTTACACAACTTCTGAAATAGAGGCCCTTTTTCTTGCCCGATAATTTGTTTTCATTATGGCTTTTTTTTTAAGGTGGTGAGTTTAGTTTCAAGGCACTTGAATACAAATTTCACCACGAATGAGCAGTGGTGGGTGGCAGGTAACGGTCGGGATGCATCGCTGGGCAAGGTCACTCTTCCATCAACTACTGTATAATTATTAGTAACACACTAGAAGACACAACACACCCACTGCCGCTGTGCTTTCTCGCAACAGGAGAAACACCAAAAAAAAACTAACTATCTAATACTTGGAATTTTTGTAAAAAAGTAATTAGCCAAAAATATTGAAGCATACACATTCCATTGATCAGTCTAATTTTAATAAGCTCATTTCAAGGCTTTGAAAATCTACCAACAATGAAGAGAAAAAAAGACTTTATCGAAAAGTGCTGCTTCCTTAATGAGGTGCTTAGTGTGTAAGATTACTGACAAAACGTTAGCAAGTATACAACTCACAAAAACATTACTTCTAAATAAGTTTTCTTACCATTATATAAAAGTAATGAATCGTATATTGTTTTAAGACAAATTTCATTTTAAATGAAACGAGCACAATTCAAGAGGACTTGCGGGTTCATAACCTTTAAGTCAATAACATCACCAAATGTATCCCTTTTCATGACACTGTATGCATATCATCATATTCTTTGTTAAGAAAAAGCTACCTACACATTAAGTCAGAAGTACACACATAATGCTTCTGAAATGCACAGACTGAAACAGCATCAGATTATCAATTACAGTTGTAGTTATAGGAATGAAAAAAGAAAATCTCTGCTCAAAAGAAATATAATAGTGTAAACGTAAAGAAATGTGTTTTAATGAGTGTGTGTTTCTAGTCAAGCAGGGAGGGCTCTGAAGGACGTATGATGGTGGGTCGGTTGGGAGCAGCCGGGGGTCTTCTGCTGCAGGAAGAGAGAGGAGGAAGGGGAGGGGGAGGGAGAGAAGAAACATGCAAGGCAAAATATCATCAGTCATGCACCAAAGATTCCCAAAACACCAAAAGAACCCTTCACCAGCAGTCTCAATTGTCCCAGCAACGTGCACCAATACCACAAGCCACAAAATGCATCAGATTGTTTGTGTGTGTGTGTGTGTGTGTGTGTGTGTGTGTGTGTGTGTGTGTGTGTGTGTGTGTGTGTGTGTGATTTTACCTGGGAATCCCGGGCGGCAGTGCAGGAGGCACGCGGGCCGGCCTGGAAGGGACAAGAGGCACAACACCAGAGTTGGGATCGCCTGCGTAGGCTGTCTGGCCCGGCGGCCGAGACGGCACGGGCGGTGCTCCGAAGGCTGGTGAGGGGTTGAGAGGGGGTGGAGGACCCGGAGTGGGGCCCCTCACCGCCGGGGGTCGGCTGGGAGGGGGCGCTGTTGCTGAGGCGGGGCGGGATGCCGGTGGAGGACTGAGACGGAGATACATTCAATTAAGACTGTTAGCATTAAAGAGTTACAGTAGATCACTGTGGAATATTAGTAATGGTATTATCCAAATAAGGACCTGTAAGAGCCAGTTAAGCATATTTTTTATATTATTTTATAATATATGTTGATGTCATACAATATATATGTTCTGGTTAACATTATCATTATTAGTTCATAAAGAGGTTTTATGCATATTTTTGGTTTGCAGATTATGCTAAAAATTATGATTGCAATTAGGATTATATGCTTAAATGAAAGTACATTTTATTTGAGTGGAGTTTGAGTACATATTATTTCATTTATTTGTATCAGGTGGCAATACACTGAAGCTATTTTGGTGTGCTTGTGTAAATATGTGGAGAAATAACGTGATGCAATTTTTTTTTAAAGAACTATGTTTAGGAGACATACTGTACAAGCAGGACATTGTACAGTAGAAAAATCAACAGTTAGTGTCCTCTGGTGGCCAAACTATTTAATGGTGACGCTGTTCTAAATACCTCAAACCTAGTTCTGCATGTCTGACATTTCTTGTTACTTAAACAGATACCGACATAGCTGCAATAAGCTAATATCGGCCAATATATTTGTGTTTAGTCATGTTTGTTACCTTGGGTCCTTGGGAATCCAAGTGTCGTCTACTGGTGGAGGCACTGGGGTAGAAATAGTGGTGGTGCTGATGTCTCCTATAAGGACCAGGGCCTCTTTCAAAGCATGATACATCCTCAGCATCTCATCTCTCCTCTGAGCCTGCTCTACTGACTCCTCCATCAAACTGCCCTGGTCCCCGGCCGAGTACAAGTAGGCCAGCAGCTCAGAGTGGATGAAGTCCTTCGCCTGGAGATGGGAGACGAAAAAGGAAGTCAATACAGCTAGACAGCAAGACTATGTAAGACAGAGTGACCCATGTTACTGATAAATGACTTTCCAACTCATTTCTCATACCTCTCTACAGTATCAAATCAAACTGTATTTATATAGTACTTTACATACACAAAAAGGTAGCAGAAAGGGCTTTACTTAAAGCGTAACTTAAAAGCATAATTAGGATGGAAACGCCACTTTTAAGATTTACCGTATTTTTGTTTTTCGGTCAAATGGCCTTTTGAATGGGAGTGGTAGGGGCACTTCTATGATAGCATCAAAATCGCTATTTTTACAACACTAAGAAGGCTCGACACAACATGAAACTTTGCTCGAAGTATCTCCAGGGTCTCTACACATGATCTCGAGCATTGAGAACATTGTTTGTGTACACAGAGTTTACTAAAAAGAAAGGTTTTGAACGACTCACTGTAGCTGTTGTTTTTCCGGTCGACGTCTATCTCGCAAGTCAAAAATAGTCGTGGGAGGAGAGTAAATAGGGAAAGCCCCTAAAGCTTAGTTCCATATAAATGCACGGATAATTTATTGTTTTGTCGTTAGTAAAAAACAACATTGACCTTGTAGTTGAAAAAGGAGTCCTCATATAAGAATGACATTTCCTCCTATGGAGGCCGTTCATTCGCATTCGGAGATTGACTCTATTGGACTGAAAAAATGGCAGATAGCGTAAACAACAACTGCTAACGTGAGTTGCTCAAAACCTTTTTTAGTAAACTCTGTGTACACAAGTTTGACTCGGGTACATTCACAAAAAGACCCTAGGTTGCATTTTGGCGAGAGTTAAGCTTTAAAAAAGAAGAGGAAAAATAACAGCCATACCCCCCACGCCCATCCATAAGCAGAGCAGTACATGAGTACTTACTAAAAAAACATAAAAATCAAACAACAAACAAACAACAAACGTGAAATCAATAAAATCAGAACTTGACGAAATGCCATCATAGAGACCTTGAAGAGTAGACCAATGGAAGAAGAGACAGATAAAGCAGAACACGTACACTGTTGATCATGAGGTGCATGATGGTCTTGGGCATGAGGTCTCGGATGGACTTGTTGACAATGCCGATGTAGGAGTCCACGAGGTTGCGGATGGTCTCCACCTGCCGCTCCAGCTGCGGGTCCATGGAGACGGTGTCGCTAGTATTCATCGCGTCTTCGTTCTCAGGCTGGAGGAGACCAAGACAGAGAAGGAGATGTGAGGGATGCAAAAGCAGATACGTTTTGTTTGTGTGAGTGTTATCCATTAAAAGGAAAACTGTATTTTCTCCCTCAGATTGCTGCTGATACTACACAAACACACTATTGCCTACCAATGTCAGACATCATTTTGGTTATTTCACATGTGAGGACTCACATAAGTTTTTGTCTCTCCACTAGAAAGGTGGTTTGATGTGAAAAATGTGATGTCACACACCTCTGAGCACCAACCTGATGAAGCAATATCTGAATCAGACAGCTGGTGGATTGTTGGGCCACTGTCAATCAAATCTGAACAAAGCACACCCAAACAGTCCTGATGAAGCAGGTTAGCTGAGTTTTTGAGTGTAAAACTTTAAAATTAAATCAAATAATAATGACTGAAGATGTCTTTTGTTAAACTTTGATTGTTGGATTGCTTGACTATTTACCTTTATAGAGAAATTCTTCAGATTTTAAGCAGCGTAAGGGGCAGTGGTCAGTTCTTGTTCACAGTAATGTAAATACAGTTTAAGGCATTTTTATTGGTTTTAGCCTTCCATCCACACTACACCAGTATTTTTGATCATGAATGATAGATCTTGTTGGATACACTCTCTTTAGCAAGTGACCTGAATATACTGGAAAGTAAACAGTGGATAGCTGTGGCCTGGATATTGGATCCCCAGAGTGCTTCTGGACCAGCAGGGCAGTGAATTAATGAGGTTGTGAAACAGGGTACTGCTAAAAAAAAGAAAAAAGAAGAGCATTTGTGCTGTACCTGGTCTTTCTCTGGGTAAACACCAGCTCTGAGAAACGAAGCCTTCCAACTGTCCACATCCTCCTGAGTGTCACATGCCAGCTCAATCTGACGTAGGTCTTTATACACATTCCTGTAAGACACATTAACCAAAGATTAGAACAGACAAACACCATAAACATGATTGTTTTAGAGGCTCATATAGCATCCACACCTCTGTTCAGTATTGAAGATGGCAAAGACATGTTTGCTGGACATGAAGCCCTTCTCCACATCTCTCAGCTTCAGGTTGTCGAGAGGCAGCATGTACTTCTTCTCTTTCTCCTGATAAAACACAGGGATGTAATGAAAAATATAAAAGAAGGCAGACTATAACAAATAAACCATCAACTCAACTGAGTACAACAAGTATGATTTTACTATACCGTGTTTTACTGCAGAATTATACGAAGAACTCACTAATTATTTTTACCAGATGCTGGAATTTTTGTCTTTGAAAACAAGGCCACTCTCTCTCTATACCACAGAAATAAGACGAGTAAACTATACATTTTCGAGCATTTACTGTCCCGTCCTGTAAGGAGTCTTACCTCCTCATCTTTGTACCAGGAGAGAGACTCAGCAGTCAGGACAAACCAGTAGTCCTTGGATCCTCCCTTCATGATACTGATGTTGATAGTGAGCCAGCCTCTGCGGATCACCTGCACACATGAGACCAACAGTTGACTAAACTACAAACCCCACAAGAGGGGTAATATGCACCTTCGGAAAGCAAACGCAATACTAAAAACAAATGAAGACAATCGACAATACAGACAATCGGCATCAAAATACAGCACAACAGCCATGCAAGTGCAACAGTGTTCTTCATTTTAAAAAAAAGAGAGCACAGTGCAGTCAGATCAACCCATATTGTATGAACTGAAATTACACCACAAAAGTAGAGACTGAAAATAAGTGATGAAAGACTCCAATGAAAAGTCACCTTCTCTGCATCCTTCTCTCTGTCAGACTGACGGACAAGAAGACAAAGGGAACAGACACAGGGATAATAAGCGGACATATGCAATACCTTGGTCTGGGTGGTGTAACCGCAAATGTATTACAGGGTTGAAGAGTCAGCTGTGCCCCAATTTGTCTCAGGGGCAAGCTGTGGTGCTGCATTTAAAATCCCCCTCGGCCTAAATAGGATTTTCTCCAAAGACCACCATTATGATCAGGGCCGTTTAGGCATTGACGAGCTAGGAACTAAAGAGTTTAAGTAGGTCCCGCTTATGCCAATGCACACATTTCATAGTTAAATAAACCCAATGATTGTCTGCAATATAAGAGTCTGCAGGCTGACTCTATATGTAAACAGTTTAAGGAGGGCTGAAGCTCACAGACATGTTACGAATTCAAACTTCTGGCTGTCGCTTACTTCGTGACCCACCCACTTTATTTGTTCACACCGCTGTGTAAGAATGAGATACACGGATAACAAGAGCTTATGTTCCATCATATCGCACATATGATCAAAGGAATACAGAATCAAAACAAGCCTTTTCGCTGGGTGAGAAACTGTGAAACTGGAATGAAAGGCCGCTATCTTGGTACATGGTATCCAGTTCTCATGATACATCCATGAGTGTAACTCCTTCACTTCCCTCTTCTCATGAAGGTGCACAAATGTTGTTTCTCGACCGTTGACTCCCCCACCCACCCAAAGAGGAAGTGGAGGTGCAGAGGGTACAGTACTTACAAGAATCTCTCCCTGGGCCATAAAAAGGAGGAACAGAAGAGGAGAAAGAGGAAAGGGAAATAAAGACAAGAGGGGCACAGACAAGAGTGCGTAAATGTGAAGTAACAAAGGGCAACAATGACAGGGGAGACGGGCTGAGACAACGACATAGAGAACAAGAAATAAAAAAGCAGCAGGAGAAAAGAAAGTAGCTGCAGCAGCAGGCAAGTTACCTGATTGGGCATGACCCTCTTCTTGGTGGCGTTAGCAGTGGTCCTTTGCTGGGCACTGCAGGAAAGAGATTCAATAACATAAACTCCGGTATAATATCCAAGCATTATTTATATATAACACTATAACCTAGGGCTACAACTAATGATTATTTTCACTATCTATTATTCATTATTTTCTTACTGTAGTTATTTTGGTTGACAAGATTTCAGAAAATTGTGAAAAGTGCCCATCACAATTTCTTAAAGCCCAAGATGAAGTCTTTAAAACTCCTATTTTGTCTGATCAACAGTCTAAAAAAACCATTCAATAAAGAAAAAGAAAAGAAAAAAAAAAAAAGACATTCAATTTATTGTCACGTGACAAAGAAAACCAGAAAACCCACTCAAGTGAGAGGCTGGAACCGGGAACTTTGTTGACTTGAATGATTAATTTATTCTCAAAATGGTTGACGATTCATTCATCAATCATTCTGTCCATTGCCCAAACGATTAATTTAGTCAGAATTTCAGCTATTAACAAAGCAAACAGTACACTTTATCACATAATGTATTGCATTCATGTTTTTTCTGTACCCAAAGTCACAGATGCAAAATGGTAGTTACACAAATAATCTAATAGTTAAGATGTTGTATTTAGAAAAACTGTTCATTTTTGGTAAAAACTATTAAACAATCAATATTTTATGTGTAGGTCCCTATTTTTCAGTAGAGCTAGTCTAAGTTAGTAGGAACGCTCAGGATTCAACAACATATGTCTGAAAAAAACTGAACTATCCCTTTAAAATGACTAGTAACTAGTGCAGCTGTACATATATGTCAACAGATTGCAGAAAAAAGGCAGTACAGAAAAGCCAAAGATGAAGAAAAGATATTTGATGTAAATAACATAGGCAAATATAAAATTCTCGTATGGGCTGGGCTGTAGTAATGTTCATCCAACTTTTTTTGCCTTTGTATAAATACTAAAAAAAAATTTTAATTTAAAAAATTTTTTTTTACCAGTACCCTACTACTAAACATTTTGACAATTTTGGATGGAAAGCTTAATGCTCTTCACATTGATTGATCAATCCCTACGCATTGACTGCCTGGATGTTAAAAAGAATAAGGCAGCACCTGATTATTATTTTCCTTATTGATTGATTTATCAATCAATCAGCTGATTAAACAAAACATATTTGAAATTAGTGAAAATTAATATCCATATCGTACCAGAGCCCAAGTTGACATATTGAAACTGCAAATTATACAGGCAAAAATCCAAAACATAATGATTTAGAAAAGAAAAGCATTAAATCCTCACATTTGAGAAGATGAAACCAAAAATCCTTGCTTGAAAGAAATGTAATAATGAACAGAATTTCAAAATAGTTGCAGATTTATAGCTTCAGAAAAGTTTGAAGACAGGCCTCCATCTCTGATCCTAATGGAGAATTTACTCCAAGAATAAGTATTATAAAAAAGTAACTTACTTGGCAAATCCAATGAAGTCCTCATGATTAGTGTTGATGTAGGAGAGCTCAATATCAATCAACAGCAACACCTGAGGGCCAAAACATTTCACGTTATGTACACAAAACGGAGACTGTACAAATGTACAGGTGGGCTGCAACACACACACACACACACACACACACACACACACACACACACACACACACACACACACACACACACACACACACACACACACACACACACACACACACACACACACACACACACACACACACACACACACACACACACACACACACACACACACACACACACACACACACACACACACACACACACACACACACACACACACACACACACCTGGTCTTTGGTCTTGCTGTCTCTCTCTCTGACGTAGGTGGTGACGATTCTCTCTGTCTCTTCTCTCAGTCGAGGGTACGATCCCAGCTGTAGACCCACACACACAAAAAACACACGCACTGCTGCAGGTACCGTAATTATAGGACACACACACACACCTGTGTCGGCTCACACTGCTCACACAGTGTATCTACATAAGCAGCTACACCCAACAACAGACCGTAAATATACCTGTAGCAAATTTGACACATTAAGACTGAGGAGGCATGCACTAATGAGCTCCATATCAGCTTGAGATTCCTTGTCAGATACAGATATTTTGATAGCAAGCCTGTAGGGAAACTGTGAGCTATAGCAAAACAGTCACCTCAAGCTGATAGCGAGTCTCAACAAATCAGGGAGGATGTGGGAAAAAAAGGTTAAAGTCAAGAAAGAGGTGAAGATTGAGTGGGGTCTGGTGGAGTCGTGTAGGGGGTTACATTATTGGTGTCACTAGTGCAGAAAGGATGTATCACAGGCAAAATCTAATAAAATCTCTGTTGACAAGACAGGGTGGAAAACAGCCACAGTTGTGCCATTTCTAAGCAGCCTTCCTTAGCGTGAGAGCGGGGATCTGATTTAATAAGTGAGGCAGGGTGAGGGGTTGTTACGTTAATTGCCAATCACAGTGCTGATGGGGTAAGTGGGCTGGTAGGGGTCCAGGATCAGAATGGGAAAGGGCTATTTTAGATTTGTCATTAAAGAAGGAACCACAGGGTAAAGGTGGTACTGTAAGCCTTCAAGCAGCAGTGAGGGGGAATAATCAACAACAATAGACAAGTGACAAGTTAGTTGATTACATTTTTGTGATTTTCTTTTCCTTTCTTTGACTGCTCTCTATCACTCTTTAAATCGGCCCCTCCACTGTTCCTGTTTACCTTTTCAGTGCATTTCCTGATCAGGGCGGCAAGCTCAGTGACAACGAGGTCGACGCATTTCAGACAGGGGTCTTTCAGCTTAATGATCTGCTTTTTCACTATGGCCTCAAACGCCAAGTCTGGGGTGAACAGGCCTGTCCTGTGGTGAGGCATTTATGTCAGGTGAAAAGAGGAGGCGGTGTAGCATGGGCCATGATGAGGAAAAAGGGAACGGTGGCAGAAACATGAAAGCCCATGTCGGATAGAATAGTTTGGGGGGGGAAGAAATAGTTTCAAAAAGGAAAAGAATGATAAAGATTGAGGAAAATAAGAAAAAAACAGGTATTTAGTTAGTTCTGCTTCATGGTCAGAACAGAAACAAGCTCCAGGTTCTGAGAAGTATTCATTGCAATACCAGCTTTATATGCATGTGTATGTCAGAGTCAGCCCGCAGTTTTTTAGCCATGGGTGGCAATGTCAGTCGGTCCACCACTTTGGTCCAGACCTCAACAACTTTTGGATAGATTGCCATGAAATTTTCCCAGACGTTTCCCAGACGATGAATCTTAATCACTCCCTTAAATTTCCTCTAGCGCCACCATCTGGTCAACATTTTAACTTTAACTAACCAGCTTACTAATAGTAGCAAATGTGAGCATGCTTACGCTCTAAACTAAGATGGTGAACATGGTTAACACTATTCCTGCTAAACATTGACACGTTAGCATGCGGACGTTAGCATTTAGCTCAAATCACCAATGTGCTGAAATACAGCCTCACAGAGCCGCTAGCATTGGCTGTAGAGTCTTATGTCTTGTTTGAGCTGTAGCTTAAAACCAAACCTGCAGCTTGTTTTGAAAAGGACCTATACAGGAACATGTTACGGCACGTCGGTTTCTAACCACACAGCCTCTCAGAGACACCACTCCAGTGCACTGCAATACAGCCAGGACATTCAAATATATCCACTGACGTTCATGCAAGTGTACTTCAAAGCGGACTGTAAAAACTGAGGCCTCCTTTGAATTCATCCACTTTATTTTTCAACCCAAGGTGCCGAAATTATGTCCCAAAACACATAAAAAACAAAAACTACAACGGCTGCTTTTTAAAAACTGTTTGGCACCAAAATGGCTCCTGGCAGCTTTAAAGCTGGCTGGTCTCTGTGGTGTGTATGTACGGGTGTGGCAGCCAGGCAGGAGACCATGCAGTGATACCTTATTGGTGCACTGTCTGACTGTGTTGATGAGCTCCTGGATGACCAGGTCGATGCATTTCAGACAGGGCTCTTTCAGCTTAATGATCTGCTTTTTCACTATGGCCTCAAACGCCAGGTCTGGGGTGAACAGGCCTGTCCTGAAGGACATACAGACAAGACAGACATGGAGACGTGGCGAAGAGGGTAGATAGACACACAGGGAGAGTGTCAGACGGGCACACGGATGGAGGAAAACACAAAGAGACACACTGAGGAAGACCAAATGAGAAGTAGTGGAAGAAAAACTGGAGTAAAAGACAGCCATGAGGCTAACAAGCAGCCAGGGAGGCTAAATAAAAAACTGCTTACAAATGAAAGAAAACAAAGTCAGACAGAAGAGACAGCACACTTAATGTAGATGTGAAAAACAAGAGACACTGATACTTGAAGACAGAGAAGACTGTAGGTCTTTATAAAGCTGAATGGACACAAACAAACAGGGATAAAACTGGCAGACAGGTGAGCAGACATAAAGACAGGAAAGGCAAATGTGTGCGCCATGTGATATGCTGTTTGCAGACTTGCCTGACTCCGTGGATGTTCTTGATGGCGTAACTGATCTCTTTCCTCAGCTCCTTCTCATCAAACTCCATCTTAGACGGGGCAACAAAAAAAAAAAAAGCTTAGATTTGATTTGTTCTATTGAAAATGAATACTGCTTCCTATTGCCAAACATAAGCTGACAGACAAACATGAAGCTAGACAATTAGGGATAGTCTGTGGGTTTAGTCTGTTGTTGTCTGGATTTATGAGAAAGCATAGGCAACATAGTTACAGTATGACACCAGTATTTATGATTGCCAAATCAGTAGTTTAAATACAAAACAAACAGTCTTTAAAAGGAACACACCGACTTATTGGGACTTTAGCTTATTCACCGTATACCCCAGAGTTAGAAAAGTCCATACATACCCTTCTCATCTCCGTGTATGTTGAAACTCTGTCTGACGGCTCCACCGGTAACAGCCCAGCACAGAACCATAAACAAACCGGGAACTATATTCTCAGAAAGGCTTGCTGCAAAGCAAATCACTCCACCCAAGTAGCAGAAGTACCTGAGCTTCGCCTTCTGAGAATATAGTTCCCAGTTTGTTTACAGTTAGAAGATGGCTGTGTCTCATGTTATGTTGTTCTTTGTACACGCTGTGACTCTACAAATCACAACATGTAAATAGGAGCATGTTGGCGTTATTTTGTCACTTATAGGAGCAGTAGGCTAGTTTGAACCAGTTACCTGCAGGTTCTGTGCGAGGCTAAGCTACCGGTGGAACCGTCAGACAGCGTTACAACACGCACGGACACAAGAAGGGTATGTATCGACTTGTCTTACTCTGGGGGTTACGGTGAATAAGCTAAAGTCCCAATAAGTTGGCGTGTTCCTTTAATCATTATTAACTTAACTATGACTGCTTGTTCACCCTTCGAAACAAAATATCCTTTGACACAGCTTGTTTCTCTGATAACAGGAAGATCAATTCCTTTCCATTTAAATACAAATACAAAAATGTGTGACGTATAACATTAATGTAACTAATAAATCTATAAAAAAAAAAAAAAAAAAAAAAGACTTATGATAATAATCATGATGAAAATTCATGGAACTAGTCACCTTCACCAGCTCGAAGGGAAAGCGCTCATGGAAGATGCGGTTGATCTTTGCTCCACCTGACAAGTTGGAGGTGTCCACCTGATCACCAGACCCCTCGATGCACTTCTCAAAGTCCACGCCAAACTGCTGCACCATCCTACAGATTGTACATAGCACTTAACTTCTTGAATTAATGTATTTGTGTGTCTGCGTGTGTCAGTATGTGTGTGTACTGACTGGAGCAAGGCCTTGGTCTTGCGTGTGGGGTCGTCAGGGCGGAAATTCTTGTACTCTTCCACCTCTTTCTCCAGTGATAACAGCTGGCTTTGCAGCTTACTGCGTAACCCGGGCAACGTGTCGCGGATGTGGTTGGTAAGTTGCTGGAGAGACACAAAAATAATAGATTTTTCCCAAAGTCACTTCCTTTTTAGATATGACTTAATGAAGAAGATTAATGCTGAGGAGATCTGTGCTTTTATGTGTGCTTTTTCTTAAGAAATAATATTCTCAATGTGTGGCATAAAAATCCATCCAAGTTAAAATATACAGTCACTTACTCAATAGATTAGTGCAACTTAAGTGCAGTGCAGCACATCATCCAATACACACAAAAATGTAAAGCACAAATGAATAATTTTTCAGCCCTGGACATTAGTTACCAAATTAACCTTCAACAATTTATCGCCATGTGATCTTTGCCACATAACATGGATGAAAAGGGCCTACAGAGCATGTAGAGTATATGTGCGTGTACGTATGATCATGTGGGTCTCACCTGATTGAGGGTCTTCTGCAGGTGTGGAGTGCCCATACGTTCTGCAATGTGTCTGTACCCAGGGTGGGACAGGAAGAACTTTCTCTCAGCAGCCAAAGCAGCACGGATATCTTTCTTCCCATCGATATCTTTTTGACTGCGGTTTACCACCCCGATGTAACCTAAAGAAAAATACAGACATTTTTTATGGCTAAACAGTAGGCCGCTTCCCAAAACCAAATGTCCTTCAATTGCTGAAGACCAGACTGAAGTTAAAAAAGGCAAAAACAAAAAAGTAGTGAAAGTAGGTACAGTACAGGGCATCACCAGAGAAGACAGTGTCTACTGATCTCAGTGCGTTGTAGACCATCATTAATTGCAAAGGATGTTCAACCAAGTATTAAATTATGAAGACTTTTAAAATTGGAGAACTGTGTTAGAAGGGCTGTTCACCTGATGTGGGTGTAAAACAAAGCAATTTGACCTGATAGTCAATTTAACATTATATTAATTATTTCATTTCAAAGTCAATGTGGGAAATTAAGAGAGTGTGTGTGTGTGTGTGTGTGTGTGTGTGTGTGTGTGTGTGTGTGTGTGTGTGTGTGTGTGTGTGTGTGTGTGTGTACTGTTGATTTTACCAGTCCCCCAGTTGCAAATATCAGCGTGGTAGGATACAAATGTGGGCTAGAGATACTAATATTTGGCAGTCTGTTCACAAACTGACTGTTAGTGGGTTTTGATTGGCAGTTGGCAGACCATGAAAAAAGACAACAGCAAATTTTGTTCCATTTCATAAGTTACAGGTTGCCTGGTTGTGTAATGCTGGCCGTGTTTTCTCTACTCACAAGTGTCAAAGAATGCATTTAAAGTCTGTAAATATTTGGATATTTGTAATGGGATTAATGGATTAATGTGAGGCATCGGGAAACTTCTCCATCCTGGCCTGGGAACGCCTCAGGATCCACGACTTAGAGCTGGTTAAAGGTGCACTATGAGTTGCTGCATGGTCACTTCTGTTGAAGTTCCAAGTAAATTTCAAACAAAACAGAGCAAGCTCGCCCCTCCCCCCATGTTTCCGTAACTGTCATGACTAACTGACTAACTGTCACTAAACCTCACCCCCTCCCCCAACCATCTTGTCGGTGATTGGCTGGAGTGGTTTGTTGTATTTTGGTGCACAGCCTGTGCCTCTAGTGTCTGTTTGACGTTTACGCCCCCTGTGTTGTCTCCCAAGACCGGGCTTTTTCGTAGTGTATTCAGGGGGCAGGCAGCTAGCGGATCAAGGAGAGATGCCTACGATTTGAGACAAAAATGAAATCGCACTGAAACCATGCAGTAACTCATAGTGCACCTTTAATGTGGCTCGGGAAAGGGACGTTTGGGGTCCCCTGCTGCCCCGCGACCCGACCCCGGATAAGTGGATGTTTATGGATGGATATAAAAAAAGCATTTAAAATGTGTGTGTATGGGTGTGTGTGTGTGTGTGTGTGTGTGTGTGTGTGTGTGTGTGTGTGTGTGGTCTTACCTCTGCGAAGCGGCAGCAGTTTGTTTTCCAGGATGTCTCGGGCATCTGTCCCCTCATCCATCAGGTCCAGCTTAGTGATCACACCAATGGTCCGTAGACCTAAAGACATCACCATCATCATCATCATCATCATCAAGACGTCATTGCAAATAGTACAAATAATTAGATTTAAATACTGATGTTCTAATATTCAGATATGGAACAGGGATTTTAGGATTTACACAGGTAATTTGATAATATTGTTTAGGCAGTTAGATTATAATAAACCACAGTGGAACAGTGTGTTAGCAGTGTTTTGCAGTCTACTGCAAACTTACACACAGCTCTGTGAGGCTGCATTTAGCTCTGAGCTAACTGCTTACATCAGCATGCTAACATGCTCACAATGACAATGCTAACATGCTGATGTTTAGCTGGTAAAACGTTTCCCAATTTGTTCATCATCTCATGCTGAGATTAGTGCATCAGTAGCACTTAACACAGTTGAGCTGGTTGGGATAAATTATTTTATTTTTATCTGATGGTGGCATAAGTTAAAGCTTTGAGCAAAACCTGCTAAGCTGTAGTTTCCTTTCTACATTTAATAACATCTTCTGGATTGAATGAAAGAAGGCCAAAGGTTGGGATGATTAAATTAAAGTATGTCTTTTCTAATCTTATGCAATAAGTCTTTTAATAATGTAACTGTTAATTATTCTGACAAGCTGGCTCCTGCACTGAGGCAAAGATTAATAGAAAGAAAAAGAGTGATTACGGCTGCAAGATACAGCAAAAAGTAATTAACTTTGTACCAAATTAGAGCCAAAAATGGTAACGTTTCGAAAAATATCCAGAGAAAAGAAATTAAGATGATCTTACACACAAACACACACTGTCCTCAAGGTCTCACAAAGTCCCCCTTACCCTGAGGGTCAACCTCCTTGGAAATCTTAAGGGCGTCGGAGTTGGCCAGGTCAGTGTTGGCTGGGGTGACGGCCAGGATCAGACAGCTCTCCTTGGTGATGAACTGCAACAGCATGTCCCTGATCTGGTGCTCAATGTCCTGAGGCTGGTCTCCCACGGCAACTTTGGTCATCCCCGGCAGGTCGATCAGGGTCAGATTCAGCACTGCAAGATGTTGAGGGGTAGAAAGAAGGAACGCGATCAATCAGTGATTAAAAACTTGCACCTAGAAGGCTGAGTTTGTATGTTTGTGTTACCATTAGGGGAGTAGACGCGGAGGTTGATAGGGATGGGGGAGATGCCCTTGTTGGATCCGGTGATCCGCTCAGTCTCTGCTTCAATCTCCAGACGGACCTCATCAAAGTCCACAAACTTACGTCCCTTACAGTGCAGGAACTCTGCATACTCTACATGGAGTAAATGAGAGATATAGACATGAGAGAGGGCGATGGAAAAATAAAGAAACAAATATGATAAGATAGGGGACAGAGAGAGATGGCAGAAAGAGTGGCAGTGCAGTAAGGAGTAAAAACATAAAACATGTTTTAGCAAGCTATTAATAATACGGATTGTATTGAACATTTTTGAGAAAGCTTGTCTTGAAAAGCCTGGATTTAAGAGCACAAACCCGTTCCCGACTGTTTGACTCATGTATACAACTTGCCTACTTTACTGTTAACCAGCTGGAGGATGAGAGGACGACGGGTGACGATGCCAGATCCTCTGGGCAAGAAGTCCCTGAGAGAGACAGAGATAGTTTAATAAATACAAACAGGCAAATGGCTGTTTGGCTGACAGATGTGTCACAACAATATGTTTAATCAAATGTTAAAATAAGAACAAGAGAAATCGAGTGCACTCATCATTAATCCCCGATTAATTATTCAGCGACATGATGCTTTTTCTCAGTAAATAAATAAGGATTTTGTCTTCATTCTCATGTCAAAGTACTGAATATGTGTCAGCTTCTACAAAAAAATAAGACTACAAGCTTTAAAATTGATCCCCAGTGTCTACACATGTACATGTGTGCATTATTGATGCAAGGCTAAGATTGACTTACAACCGTATTCATTATAAATAGTGCAAAGAGAACAAAACATGTCTCTCTGTCTGCCCTTCTCATTACATACATCATCAGAATGGAAACTCCTGGTCAATAGAATTTTAATAATTTCCAGGTCACTGACTACACATCTCTTCAGGCTATGAGAATATGTCTCTGTATGTCTGTCCTTCTGTCTGTGTGTTTGCCAGGTCAGCAGCAAAGTCTGAGTTGAGTTTCAACGTAAGGTAAGCAGGCCACACACACAGACACACACACACACACACACTGTGCATGTTGTCTACTGCTGACAGAGCAGTCAGGATGTTACACAACAATTTTCTTTCCTCGTCTCTTCCTGTCACTTATGTATCATCATAAATAACACGATTACCAACAATACAGTTAATCAATTAAATAATTGTGTAATTTATCTAGTAAACATCCATTTGCTGGTAACAGCTCCTCAAATGGGAAGATTTGGGCTCCGATTGTTATTTATTTCACACTGAACAGTATAAATCAGTGTTTCTTAACTGGTTCCCATTCAGTCAAAATGCCAAATATTTTCTGGTTACAGCTTCTTGACTTTTAAGAATTTGGTGCTTTTCATTTTTTTTGGGACTGTTGGTTGGACAAAACAAGACATTTGAAGTTAAAGACATTTCGATAATGAAAGTAATTGTTAGCTTACAACCATTTCCCCAACTTTTCTGGCATTTGGCCCTTTAAAATGAAGCACTGACTATTCTTGCCACCTCTTGTCATACTAGCTTACATATAAACACAAAAAAGTGATATCTGCTCAAAACAACTCCAACTGTTATGCTTGAATAATTGTTAGAGGCCTGAAGATGTAAGACACAAACAAAAGAAAAGATATCATCTTTTCTATCTCATTATTCTTGTGACCCCTCAGAATAATGATGTGACCCATTGGAGGAGTCTCTACCCACAGGTTGGGAACCACTGGCCTATACATTCAGACTGACGGTAAATAGATTGATGAATAATTTAAATAATAATAAGTTGCAGCACCGACTGACTAACTCCAACTAACTGAAAATGAATAAATAAACTAATCTCATGAGCCAGTGATGTACTTCTGCATGTCAGTAGGCTAATTACCAAACACGAAAACAGCTAAGTAGCCTTTTGTGGGTATCTGGTACCCAGTGTGTCATATACACAAAACATTGCAGCTGGTGACATCACTGATGACCCCAGCACAAACACATCAATGCCCCTAGTGTCTCCCCCAGCCACTGCTTGGGACTCTGAGACAAAAGGCAACAGGAAAATAAGGAGACATGGCTGGCTAATCAACATTCCCTATCTCTTCGACAACAAGTGAAAGCACGCTGACATGTTTAAGAAGAAAGTATTCCCTTTTCTGGGCACCTTCGCTTGGAGATAAAAGCTCAAAGCTGCTATGGATAACTTCAGTAGATTAGGCCTCTACGGTGGCAACGCAGCCATGTCTTCTTTCCCTTCCCTTCCCTTTTCTCATGAATAGATTTTCTCGCAAGGCTTGGCTACTGTGTATTAACTGAACTGGTTGAGTGATTATTTTCTACATTGTTATAAACTGAGAAGAGTAACATATGACATTAATGGAATAGTTGATTTGCCTCAGTTTGTCATCAAAGGGGGTTCACAATTTAAATTCCTTTATACTCATTCATCAACCTCAACATGAAACTCA
Source organism: Perca flavescens (assembly GCF_004354835.1). Taxonomy (NCBI): domain Eukaryota; kingdom Metazoa; phylum Chordata; class Actinopteri; order Perciformes; family Percidae; genus Perca; species Perca flavescens. The sequence goes on along the minus strand of NC_041332.1, from coordinate 16,036,968 downwards.
GCAGTGCAGGCTGGGAGGCATTTCCATGTGTAGGTCTACCGTGTCCGATACTTCATCTATTTGACAATGACCTCATCAAACCTGCCAACAATCTTTTTGTACCTCACCCATTAAAGTAAAACATTGACTTGGCATATAATGTGAGGCCTATAAATATGCATTTACAACCCGAGGCAAGGAGTCTCACGGAAAAACAACCTTTGTAAATGTTTGACAGAATGGGCCTATTATGAAGCAGCGACAGCACAGATCGGTGATAAATATTCCCGCGGACGAAGTTACATTTCACAGTTGTTGAGCTAGAGACTAAAATTACTTATAGACACCCTTTAACCAATTTCGCCTCAGTTTTTGTCTCACAACCAACAGCTGTTTTCTTTTGCGTCAAATGCGTAATTATGGATCGGGAATACGCCGGGACCAAAATGGAAAGAATCCAATGGGGGGAAAAAACGTTAGGAAGTGTGAGGCACAGACACACTCAGCGCGTAATCAAGTGCTTAGTTGGCCACTTTTACGCAAAAACTCGGCGTAATCTGTCTTAAAATAACAGCAACGGGCACAAACAATAGTCATAAAAGTAAAAAAAATAAAAATAAGCACATTCACAATGTCAGATTATTCCAAGACGACATATAAACGGTACAACCTCCCGACGAAATTCTCCAACACGGAGCTCTTCCCTGCGCTCTGGCCGCCGACGACCGCAATCTGCGGCAGGTCCAAGTTGCAGGACTGGCCGATGGAGCTGAAGGCGTCCTGGAGTTTGTTAATGAGGGGAATTAGGTCTTCCATCCCCCGGTTTCCCATAGCGGCACCTCGGTCAGCCCGGCGGGCTATATCCTGCTCTGCTCCCGGTCAAGTAAGAGCCAAATGGTCTCTCTTCCAGCAAAAACTTCCCAGATGGCACAGCAGTCTGTCCAAGTCTCTGTGAGTTTATTTCATTAAAGCACAAGGCAGTCTAGAGTCAAGAGTCCCGTCTGCGGTCAGAGCACTGGCAAGGTTTTTAGCTGGATGATTGCATGATAAAAGTAGCAACATTAAACCGAAAACTTCTGTCATCATCCGGTCAGGCGACACCCAGCCTCCGCCGGAGATTGTGGCTCCGCCTCCACTGCGTCACTCTCCTCTGTCATTGGTCAGCTGGGACGTCTACTAATGTAGGCCTACACATAATATCCTTTTTTACAAAACAGGTTTTGAACTTGCACTTTGAAACAGGGGAAATGAAAAGTCTGTTTGTAGTCATAATACAAATTACGAAACATTTTAAGGGTTCTTTTTTTGTATTGTGAACTAAAGGAAATATCAACCGGCCTGGCTGTATTGGTGGCAGTAGCTCAGTTTGTAGGGAGTTGGGTTGGGAACCGGAGTGTGGATTTGTAGCTGAAGAGCTGCCATTTCACTGGCACTGCCAAGGTGCTCTTGAGCAAGGCACCGTAACCACCCCCAACCACTCAGGGCGCTGGCCCAGCACTAGCTGCCCACTCACTCTGATGTTGTTCCATTTGTGAATAGGTTCTGAGCATGTGTGTGTATGTATTTCAGGCCTGTGTGTAGTGGTTTCTAACAGAGTGTAAATTGTAATTTCCCCACTGTGGATCAATAAAAAGTAAAACATTTTTTTTTAATTAAATTTAGTTTATTCTCAAGAATATTCTTAATCGGTAGGCTACTTAACTTAACTCTTCACTTAAATTTTCTTAATCATACAACAAAAAAAATATATGAACATTGAATTGTGCTCATACTGGCTTTTAAAATAGCCTGTGTCTTTTAAATGCCCTTGCAATGTAAGTAATGGGCCTTGAAATAAAAAGTCCTTGTTTTGTACAATAATATTCAGAAGTGTCAGCAGTCTCAGACAAATAAAGTCAGTATTTGCCAAAGTTACAATACTTTTATTATACAGTTCCTTAAACTCGCCTCCAAAACGCCAATGAGCTGTGAATATAAAATATCAGGTGGAGGTTATAGGATGTTGAACTTATTTGTGAGAGCTGTGTCTGCAGAGTCGTCACACCAGCCGTTTATTGGCAGGTCACCTTTTCAACCAGAAGAGAGCGCTCCAAAGCAGAAGGAAAAGAAGAGTCCTATGCTGGAAGTATTCAATACAAATATCCTGTATACTGGCAGTGCATCACTCATGAGCTTTGATAGAACATGATTCACTAAAAGTGATAAAATGAATAAGTGAAACTAAATATTTTCTGCCATTATATGATAAGGACACTTAAGAATTGGTTTAAAAAAAACGGAATAAAAAAAAAAAAGAATTGCTTGAGTAAAATGTAAGATTTACTGAGAATGAGTGACCCAAGCCAGAAACAGCAGTATTCTCAAACAAAAGTGTAATCATTATCTTCAGAGCACATTTACATTAATATTGACACATGTCAAAAACACAGCCATACTAGTTGCTAACTAGCTAACTGGTAAACTACATTGTCTCAAATGATAGAGTCAATTACTCTAAAAAGTTGCAGAATCTACTTTTCTATATTGTGGCTGTAGGGACTTTATGTACATAGAACACATTTAACAAACTGTACCGTTAACATCAACCCATCAGGTAAAAGACAGACAATCTATCTCATGGTTCCCCAGGCTTTGTGACTGTAGAATAGACAGTCTGCTCTGCTGCTGAAGGATGGGTGACACCCTGAGACGTGCTGTTAGAGGAGATTTCATTTGTGCCAGGAAGTGAATTCCTATCTGTCGAGACACCGACACGGAAATTGACGCTGGCATATTGGAGCTGGTCTGCTGGAAGGTTGACGTTGGCATAAACGGACGTCAGTGCTTCTTCTGAGCTTGCCTGCAGGTTCCCCGTCTGTATCTCGTCAAAGTGGTGATCTCCATGATTTTCCTGCAGAGCAAGTAAGGGTGCAGTGTAGCAGCTGTTGTACTCATATGCAAAGTCATAAACAAACAAACACACACACACACACATATACCTCTGTGGTATGTTCAGCAGCGCTTGTCCTCTGCTCTAATGATCCCTCTGCAGCATAACACACACAGAACATTTGAATAGATGGAAACAACAAGATATATTTATCTATCTATCAGCATTCAAAGTTATTTATCACAGTTAAAATCTTGTGCAAGTAAGGTTTCATTTTAGTTTTCTTCTCATTCAGCATTGAAATAACATGATCTGTTTTGTAAGGAAATATTAACATGATTTTGACAGACTAACAATCATTTTGCCAATGAAAGAAGCAGCAAAGAAGAATGTTTATACAACTACAAATTCACATAATATACTGTATTTGTGTGAATGTGTTGGGTTTTGGATGTTATTTTGCTAAATTTCCATCCCTCACCTTGTTTACAGGGGAGGTTGTGTCGGCACAGTACAAGTACAAGCACAAGTAGCAGTATCAATACCAGACACACTACCACAGCTACCACAAGGGCAAGCCAATCTGCAACCAAGAGACAACAGTTAAAGTTGTTAGAGAACACATCCTATAAACAGAGTTTCATTGTCCTCAGTATTCATGTAAAAAGCAGATGTTGTTTCAGTGTTTGTTTGTGCAGTAGAAGTGTTGGCCTATTTTACGGAGATATGAAGTGCTTGTTTGTTTGTTAGCGGTAATCAAAGTGGCTACCTTTGGTCACGGGGCCATCTGTTGAATTGTTAACTGTCACTGCGTTGTCATTTAGTTGCATTACTGATTCTCTGGTTTTGCGTCTTTCAGCTGTTAAAGAGTGAAAAACCAGAAAGTTAGAGATGTGATGAAAGGCATAAGGCAAGGCAGCTTTATTTGTATAGCACATTTGAGCAACAGGGTAATTCAAAGTGCTTTACATAAAAACAGATACAAAAATTAAAATCAGATAAAATACAAGAATAAAAGTTACAGTGCAGTGTAAGAAATTAAATATTAAAGAGGAGTTAAAACAGTTAAACATATAAAAGCAGATAAAATAGGAGATTTTAGGCTGCTAGTATGGGACAATGTATAAGCCATTGCTCTATACATGTAATCCACCTGCAATCCTTGCCGTTCCCAGAATGGGCCGGTCCCACCGGCATTTTTAACGCAGGGAGCTTGTCTCAATTAATCTCCCATCTCTGTGTTTACCTTCTGTTTGTTCCAGCTCCTCTGTTCTTCATCACTGTTATTATAACACTTTCCTTTATTATGTTCACCCAGAAATTGGAAAAAATGAAAACTCATCATGTGTTTTGTATGTTGAATCTTACTGTAATTTGAAAAATAACCAGAAACTGTAGCTGTCAACAAATGTGGAGAAGAAGTATAAAGTAGCAGACAATTTAAAATACTCAAGTAAAGTACGAGTATCTCAAAATTGCACTTCTTAAGTAAATGTACTTAGTCATAGTCCACCACTGGAAATATATACATGTTTCTAATTTCAGTCATGCTACTGGATCACTCTCTCCTTTCTTCAGCTCAGTTATGCAGCTGTGTGAGACACAAAAAATACGAACAGACCTTTTGACTAGGTGCATAGTAATACCCTGCAAAGTTATCTATTTACCAACAGCAGCACGGATTAAATCATCATACTGCATTCAGTTCATATTTACAGAGTATATATGTTAAAGTAAGAGTGCTCAGTGTACTTACCTACAGAGAGGAGGATTTTGGTGACTTCAGCTTGCTCCCACATCCTGCTAGAGCCGCACCAGTATGATCCAGAGTCTTCTGTGCTCAGATTCTTGATGTACACATAGAAGTACTTCATTCTATCCCTTATAGAAAACCTGCCTTTTGAAAAATCTGTCTCCTGGTCTGATGTGTGTATCAGCTCCTCACAGTTAGAAGGATTCTCTCCCTTGCACAAGAATTTCTCATTGCTGTTGTGGCTGTCTGGATATAGACACCTAATCTGGGCAGCTTCTCCAATGGCATGATTTATTGCCTTTGATGTAATGTCATCCCAGTCTGAAAAATGTGTTACACCAGAACAATGCAAACATTTTTTTACAAACTAAATTAAATTTTTCTATAGACATGCTTTGTCTGTATGTATGTAAGCTTGTGTTATGTTGGCTACTTTTGAATCAGGATCATTAAAAGCAGATCAATACTCACTCAAAATATGCAGGTGGATCTTAGTTAAACATGCAGTGGAACTGTCAGCTCTTTCCATAACACACCGGTATCTTCCAGCATCATCCTGGGTCAGTGTGGAAATGATCACAGTGTAGACTCCTTGCCGTTTGTCGTTTGTCAGAGAAAACCTGCCTAGAATTGTGTGATTTGAATTTACAGTTGAAATCAGATTTGTGCAATTAAAGTTTCCATCTTCTCTACAGAAGTGTTTGATGTTGCTTTCTTCTGTTCTTGGATACTGGCATTTGATGGTAGCAGAGCCTCCATGACGTGCCTTCTGGATCACTGGGGGTTTGTCACCTGCCAGAGAGATGAAATATGTCTGAGTATGAAACTGAAGGTTGACCTTTTCACTCAGTAAGGCAGCATATTTTTATGTAGCTCTAATTGTCTCACATTCCAATACCTGAAGGTTCTTGTCCAACCCAATTCTGTCCACAACACACACTGGTCAGTACACACATAATCTGTCTTTGTAAGGGGTGGACGAAGTATTTCAGTATTTTACTTACCCCATAACAAATAAAGGGCATGCATTCAAAGTCTTACTTAAAGGTGCTCTAAGCAATGTTGCGCGTTTTTCGGGCTACAATTTTTTTTTGTCACATAAAGCAAACATCTCTTCACTATCTGCGAGCTGCCTGTCCCCTGAACACACTGTAAAAAAAAAAACGCGGTCTCTGTAGACAGCCCAGGCTCCACAAATGCCAACAAAAACAAACTGTGCCAACCTGCACCACCAAACATAACAAACAGGGTTCCAGCGTTCCAGCCAATAACCGACAAGAATGGATGAGGAGGAGAGATGGGCGAGCTAGCCTCGTTTTGTTTGAAAATACTTTGAAGGTTAACAAGAAGAACACCTTTAAGTATTATGAAATATAATTTATTAAGTATTAAAAGAAATATAGTATGAAATATGGCTGCCTGTGAGAGTTATATGATTATATGTTCAATTATTGAATTGTATCAAAGCCTCTGAAAACTTGGCATCACATTTTAAGTATATAAGCAACAATTAAACCATATCTTTAGTTATGATTTATTTAGAATTTCAGAACTTTGGTTACTCTGCTTCATCAGGACAGTATGGGCGTGGTTTGATCAGATTTGATTGACAGAAACCAAACAACCCACCGCCAGCAGATTCTGATTCAAATGTTGATAAATCCTGATTGGTGCATGGAAGAATGCAGCGTTACTTTTTTCTAACTGAGCCCCACGTACTTCAATCCATTGAGAGGAACAAAGATGTGTAATGTAAATAACTTGCAGATGTTTTCCTCGTGCTGAAGAAAATAGTGTGTACAGTATAACACCCCCGTCACTTATAGCTTAATGAGAAAATATGTGTTTAGGCCTTTACTGTTGCTCTAATAAGTAGTATGACACTGTTGCAGTTTGTTACAGTGAAGCTAATGTTAGTTTTATCTACAGTATAACGATGCATCAAATTTTATAAGCTCATTACATGTTTTGTATATAAATTCATGTAACTAAATGTGGAGTATAGTGTACATTTCTGCACTGTAGTGGGTATAAAGTAGCACAAAATAAAAAAATAAAAAAAGCTTCAAGTAAAATAAAAGTATCTCAAAATTGTACTCCAGTACAGTACTTAAGCGAATGTACTTTCCATGTCTGGTGTTTGAGCTGCAATGTGTATGATTTTCTAGGCGTTATTTCATTTTGACATGAAACAAGCAAGCACCTCTCTGCAAAAGTATTTTATGTGACGCTTTATATCTTCACTGTACTTACAGTTTATGGTGTCAGGTCCTCCATTGTTTCCTGTCACAGCCAGTAAACTCACACTGGCTGTTGAAAAAATGGCAAGTTAAGTTATGTCATTACAACACAGTCAACAGGTTATTTGCCAAAATATGTTTCACACTAGTCAAAAAAAAAGAGAAGAATAATATAATTACCTGTCATTAAGTACATGATGACTTTAAGTGATATTCTCATTGTCTTAGTCCTGATTTTTCCAGCTGACTATAGTTTAAATCCTACTTCATCAAATATTAATTCATCAGGACATTAATAATGTATGACTAATGTCAGGACTACTCCCAACCTTCTGTCTCTCTGCACAAATACTGTAAGAGTGTGCCAGCTTCTCCTTTCTAACACATAACTAAACACATTTGCATTTTAAAATGAGGATGTACAATGTCATGTGCAATGAGAGTAAAATGGAGAGAGAAAGGAAGAAGAGAAAGAGGGATAGAGAGATGGAGAGTGAGATTGCTGACTCATATTCAGAGCAGTTCTTCACCTTCTGCATCTAATGATCTCTTCCTCTGCTTAGAAGTAAAAAAAACAAATACAAATGGACGTCAGAGAACAATGTCCACAATGTCCCTCTTATCTTTAGATCAAAAATCATACTTGCTATTTATATCCAGACTGTAGGTGATCTACCTAACACAGTATGTGATGATCAGAGATTTGTATTCTTTTCAGGAGGGATAACAGTGCAATGGAATATTCAAAACTTGCTTGAAGCTACAATTAAAAACCTGTGTGAACATATGATCCCTGTGTGTTCCAAAGAAATGATATTGTATTTTCAAAAAGTGCTTTTTTATAAAGCTTCCCTTCTTTATACTTATACTTTTCGCTTCATTGCTAGTGAAACATATGACAATACATTATATTATTGTAAAAACTCATACTCTTGTAAAAATAAATGGATCTAATCCATTCAGACCCAGGCTCCGCAGTGATTGACATCAACTATTTATGAGCCTTATCCAATTAAAATGGGTTTTTAAATGGATTTTGATAAGAAATAGAGGAGAGTGACTAGGCAAGGTGTGATTTCTGTTTGTTTATTTGTTTTATTTTCCTCGAGACTGCAGTGGGTGGGAGAGGGTTTTTGTTCTTGTTCAGTTTGTATTTCTCTGTTCTAAATGTTTGCATAAAAAAACAATAAAAAGTTGTCATTGTTAATAAATGTCGAGTTATATTTAAATTGCCAGGTGGCAGAGTGACACATGACACAAGATGAGCAAGACAGACAGACAAAACAGGAAGTGAAGAAGAAACTCTTTCACTTTTTAAATAATTAACCACATTATCCACATGCAGACCTTACTTTCTTGAAGATGGTATAACATTGGCGTTTGTTACATTTATATTAAAAGTTAATTTTTAGAGGTCTTCATTGTGGACAATACAGGATGTTTTTTTTTTATAATTAAATGTCCAGTCAAGTCAAGGCTATAGAATGACTCAAAATTCACCTGTTGATAACATTAATCTGTTGGTTTATATCTTTGGTAAAGTCAATAAAATCGTAAAATGTGTTAAGTCTTAAAAAATTAATAGTATTATTAGATTATCAAGTTGACAATTAAATTCCATAAAAATCTACTACTTAAGCCCCATCTTTTAGAATATAATTGTTTACATTTTGGCAATTTGGCACCATTAAAAAATATGCAGAATTAGTTATTAGCAGTTAGTTTAGACTTATAAGGAGCATCCTTTTTACTGTGATTTTGAAGCAGATTTATGGTTTTATTCATGATGGACATCAGAAATACTGTCCTCAAATAGTGGAAGTGACACTGAATCTAAACATGCGCAAGATGTCTGCGTGTTCAGATATGACTTTCACCCTGGGAGGCCTCCAGATGAAGTCGGTCAACCTCTAAAGCCACATGAGTCACACATCATCACATTATCACACATCCTCACATTATCACACATCATCAAAAAAGTTCTTATCGGTCCAGAATAAGATAATACATAGGCCTACATAAAAATCGTATGTAAGATACGATATTTCTTTTGTTTCTGTGTAACCTTTTCTGATTTTACTGTTTTCTATGTTCATTCTTTCTATTGTATGACATGTGTTTCTGATGTTAAGCAATTTGGATACCTGCTGGTTTTTGTAAAGTGCTATATCAATACATTTTGATTGATTGATACGAGTAAAAAGATTTAATACGAATAAAAAAAGTAAAAGATTTTGTTTGCAGTAGACTCCTCATACACACATATAAAAGCAAAGGAGTAAAAGAGTACATACATAAAAGAAACAGAATAAACACTTGTGCAAAATATAGCTATAACTTATTCCTCAATGTAATGGCTGCAGGGACAAAACTGTTTTTGTGTCTTTTTGTTTTACACCTGGGGGATTATAAACCTATGTCTAGAGGGTAGAAGCTGGAACTCTGTGTGCAGTGAATGAGAACTGTCGTTTAAAATTGAACTAGTTGGTGTACCTGTTTTGTGTACAGGGTCTCCACGGTAGGCTGTGGCTCACCAATCAACCTGCTAGACCACTTTACTCTTTGGTTGAGTGAGTTTTTATTTTTCAAAGTGAGGTTCCCAAACCAGACTGCTAGCGCAAATGATAAATAAATTCAATAAAAGCGTGATAAAAAAGGGTCATGATGGATTTATCAAAATGCAATTTACTCAGCTTCCTCGAACAAAACAGGCGCTGATGCCCTTTTTTACATACCACTTCACAGTTAGTTCCAAATGTGAATTTGGAGTCTATTATCATCCCCAGGTATTTATACGAATCGACACATTCAACAGTTTGACCATTGATTGATGTAATGTCTTTTATTTGGATTTTTTTTTCATTTGTTTTAACTACATTTAGTTGAAGGTGAGACACCTCACACCATTCAACAAAATCATTGACGACTGGACCTTCACCTGTTTCACTGTCTTGGAGCAGGCTGACAATTACTGAGTCATCTGCGTATTTAATTATAGTCCTGTTTTCCCACCTGCTCTGGAACATATTTGTGTACAGGATGAAAAGCAGAGGTGAGAGTACGCATCCTTGTGGGGAGCCTGTTGATGAACAGACTTTTTCAGAAAGATTGCCATTCACTCTCACGCTTTGCGTCCTGTTTGTTAATAAGTTAAGGATCCAGCCTACCAGGTTATTGCTCAGATCAAACTGTTCTAGCAGCCTTGTGGTTAAAATATGAGGTTGAATTGTATTAAAAGCTGAGGAGAAGTCAATAAATAAATAAAAGTCTGGCATGAGAGCCATTGTTAAATGCTTAAAGAGTAAATTTAGTAAAGTGACTGTGGCATCTTCCACCCCCCTACGGGGTCTATAAGCAAATTGCAGAGGGTCAAGTAAATGCTCCGTTTTTCTTAATATTTCAGACCTCACCAATGCATTTTTGGTGTCATCACAGAGGTAATATTTCCCTTTTTGCGTCCTCTCTTTGCACAAATTGTCAGTGGTTTTAATGAGAATCCTTCTTGTGCCATGGTCACCCTTAGAGAAATATTTAGGATAGTTTTCATTCCCAGTGTCATATGGACAGAATATGTTAACCAGTCCTCCCTTCTGGGCTCTAACATATACCTTTGAGTGTTGGCATCTGACTGCTTCAAAAGAAAAATATAATAATAAATATTATTTTTAAAGATTTTTTTTTGTAATGGCCAATGTGCGGAAAAATGTTGCTTTGTCCTTCAAATCACTTCAAGTGACCCTTGTTGGATGTCGTCATTGACATTCAACAATTACTGTAATTATATTTAAAAATATATATTCTCAGCAATATAATTAAGGATATCAACACTGTAGGGAGACTGCGTTGTTTTAAGTAATAGCCAGAGAAAAGACAGACGATGAGAAGAAGCATTTTCCTCATTACGATCTTTGTTAAATTCTCTCTCCCCTTTTGTTTTTCCTTAGGGTCTACTGGTTTCTCTGCCCTTCACCAAGTCTCAATCTAAGGCTTTTAACCTACTGGAGCCCCACAGTGAACCAGGAAGTCTTGAGGTTAAGCATAACACGTGGGGATTTTACATTAGAGCTGTAGGTGCTTGTCCACTGTAGCCTCTCCTTTTTCTCACTTCCCCCTTCTCAATTCCTGTGTGTGTGTGTGTGTGTGTGTGTGTGTGTGTGTGTGTGTGTGTGTATACTTATTGTGGGTGGTGGGTGTGTGAAAATGTTCCACTTCTTCACTGTTGGGGATTAAGAAGGTACAGATTCAGTTATTAGCAATTTATTAAAGATGTTTTATCAATATTAATGAAGTTATGACATGTGTATTAATAACTTTATCAAATTGACAAACAATCAAAACGGGACACCACCCTGACCAATAACTGAACTGTGAAAACAGTCTAATAGGTGGTGTTCTCTTTGAAAATACAGATCTTAATAAATTTGATTAATTGATCTCATATTTATAAAGTGAACGGGAAGAGTGAAATTTGAGCACTGACCTGTTCGATGTTATTACAACATATACACAAATAATCACAAACAACTGCTCTTTAAAGTAAAATAGAATTTATTTAACTTCCAAAATATTAATTGTCAATCAATAAACCTATTTACTTGTTACAACTACAACAAAGGCAAAACGAGCAAACATATTGTGTGTGTGTGTGTGTGTGTGTGTGTGTGTGTGTGTGTGTGTGTGTGTGTGTGTGTGTGTGTGTGTGTGTGTGAAAGCGGGAGAGATGACGAGATCACGCGGGCCACGCCCACGCGAGATCAAGTTGGCGGATGAAACACAGTGAGATTTGAGCATGGATTTGAGGCCCTTTGTAGGCACAACATGGCCACTCGAGGAAATACACAAACAGGCTATTTAACCGTCCGTCAGCTGATCTGTGTATGTGTGTGTGTGTGTGTGTGTGTGTGTGTGTGTGTGTGTGTGTGTGTGTGTGTGTGTGTGTGTGTGTGTGTGCGTGTGTGTGCGTGTGTTAGGTTAGTGTGTAAAGAGGGCAGAAAAGCACACTTTATAGAAAGAAGGAAGTGATAATTACCAATCTTCTCGTTCACCCAGGACTCGGACCTAATTTGACGTTGTGGCAGGGGTCTGAGAAGTTGTCTCATGAGGGGAATGTTTATTACTCAGCCTCTTGTGGGCCAGCAACTGACTTCTTGCGGCAACAATAACCAATCCTTTTGTCTACACAGGGTAGTGCTGGGGTTTGAGTGACGAACGGAAGGTTTATTATCTCGCTTGTACAGTAACTAACTTCTCCGCGGAGGGAGATAGCAGTGTAGCATTACAGTTTCAATATTAACTACAGTATCAAACTCAAAATATCAACAAGTCCCGTGATCAGACATTTGCAACAGTAGCACTTACTAATTAATAACACATTCAATGTAGTAACAAGTTGCAGCAACAGCAGTTACTGACATTAGTAACACACACCTATATTTCTCTGCCCAGAAACTTAAGCCTCCTTACTGTGTGTGTGTTCCCATTTGTTTGGTCCCATAGATGCTCCACAGTAAACAAAACGGATCCATCTCACTTGTGATTCACGGAAAACCCCGGCCACGGCCAATAGGAAATCAGTGTTCTCGCAGTTAACATAGGTGTGAACTACAACTTCTGTAGTTTTATTTATCTCTGGCCATTTTTCTCGTGGAGGTGTGACTTTTAGTCTTTAGAGTTGACCTGGAGGCCTCATTCTCTTTGTTTGAAAGGGCGCTCAGGCCTCACATGAGCCATGTGGTTTCCTTTGTCTCAGAGGTCACATGCTCTGAGATCTCTATGTATATTAAACATAGTGTTTAACCACACTGCTTGGTTCCCAACATCACCAACTCTCATCAACCACAAACAGACTCATGAAAATACAAAAACACACGGTAAAGAAAATGTTTATATTGACTACTTTGTTTTATCAGGTTAAAATTTAAAATCTACTGAACACGATTAATATTAGTTTTAGAGGAGTTATCTAAATATTTCTTATAATATCTAAATGTTAAAAAATAAATATAATTGAAAAGAATTATTTAAATTATCAATTCACAACTACCTGTGGATTTAGTTTTACAGAAATGTGTGAGTGGTGGGCATTTGCTGTTTAGCATAAATCAGAATATATTCTAATAATACAGCAGAGGAAGATACTGCACATAACAGTGAAGGTGATCAGCACTGAGGTCATACATTGGAATAGACTGTTGATTCCTCTGTTGCTTTGTGTTGAATAGCGGAGTATGTAAGCACAGGTGTGACAGTGCTGGAATCTGTGTGTTTTATGAAGCTAACAGTGGAGTAGGAGAGACTTTCTGGTTGGATCTGAGACTCTGATGAAACAATGACATTGGAGTAAATATTATCTGAGTGATAGCTGCTGGTGTCTTGGTGCTGAACGCTCGATGAGCAGAAGGTGCTGTTAGCCCTGCCGTCTGTTTCTTGATCCTCATTGGCTTTTGAAGAGGAAGTAGTGACGTGGTTTACATCTTGTTTCTGACTGGATGGTGTTGCATATACTATGTCATGGTCCTTTCCTGTATGGTGAGTGATGATACAATACAGTTTTAGATCCCTGTGAAATTAAAACTAAGTGTTTTACTTTCACTTCCTGAAAAACAATCTATATTTGTGGTGCCATAATGCTGCATTAAAAGTGGCACAGACAAATAATTAAAAATTCAATAAAGGCTGCCATTTCTGAAAGAAACCACCAGGGAGAGCAAAAGAAAAGGGAGATATCTTTCAGGACAAACATGTTTGCAGAATAGACGGAAATAAAGTAGTAGAAATTACAATATGGAAAATTACAAAATGAAAAATGCATCCTTCTTGCTTCTAGGTGGTTGCCTACACATTAGCTCCAACTTTGTACTTTCAAAGTGCTAAAATGTTGAGAGACTGGCAGAGTGGCTTTGGTTGTTAGAATGTGATATGCTCTGGCTATAAGCAGTAGGCGATTTGTTAATTCAAAAATAAATAGTTTAGAGAATATTATAGATCCAAGATGAAACAGACAGAAGGACGTGACTCGGAGAAAAAAGTCGCAATTACAAATTTGTCTGCTCAGCCTTGCTGCCAGTTTGTGTCGTAACACCTACAACGTTCACACAATATGGCTATTATCCAACTTTTAAAGACATATTAATTAAAACAATTATCACTTTTCCACATTTCTTATAACTTCTTTTTACACATTTTAACGAGCAATCCAGTTTAGCTTTAGCATTAGCTTTAAAAAAAATAATTAATTATTCCACATCTTTTTTTACATTAGTGGTGTTATTCAACTTGTCAATGAAATCCATACCAATTAAATCAATTCCCACTTTTCCAACTATCCTCACTACTTCAACTTCTTCTTACAGATTAGAAATCCAGTTTAGCTTTAGCAATTTAGCTATTCAGCATACACACGCATTTTCTGCAGGAAATGCATTTTCTACTTGAGTCTGGTATCCACTAGATATAATAAATCCATGGGTTGTTTGTGGTTGCTTGTGTGTTTTCAGGTGGCTGCTAAGTGATTGCTATGGCTCCCAAGGCAGTTTGAGGATTTTAGTATGTTAGAGTGTTCTAAACCAGTTTTTCCAAAACTTCACGCCAAGGACCCCTAAACTGACACAAATTAGACCATGTACCTTTGATAGGGTCTCGTCTCAGAGGCCCCCATTTGATAGGATTTTTGCTTTTAGATGTTTTATTATAGGACCCCTGCGATAATACTCTGAAAATATTATTATATAATAAATCTGTTTCATTTTATACCAGAATGTGCGTTGATGTCTCTGTTGCGATGTCTGAAAAATGTTAGAAGGGCAATCGCCAGAGCCAGCACAACCACCCCGAGACCTGCTCCAATGCACAAAAGCTTCTCTGAAAAAGGGACAAAATCATGTCTCAGTAATGATGTTTCACTTAGGACTTTGTCTCTCACATACACATCTACACACAACCAGACAGTTGCTTACTAAAGGACACAGCATTTGATTGAGGGTCATTTGTGTTTCCTGAAAGAAAAAAGAAAGAATTATGTTAATGTTGTTCCTTGTCTCTCAATCACATGTATCTGCTGCGTTAGTGAATTATCTATTTCCTGTAATTACTGTCTGTTGCGAAAAAGAGAAGATCAGTTTCAGACTGTGTTGTGAAACATTTTCCATAAAAAAGGAAAGAGAACAAATGTCTTTATATTTTTAAGTGATGAATAACAACAATGTCATAAAAGCTATGTCTATAAAATCAACTAACCCTTTATGACTGTAAGGAAAACTTGATTGTATGTGTCCAAACCGATTCTCTCTATTCCACACCAGTACATTCCTGAGTCATCTTCTGTAAGAAGAGAGATGGTCACGTAGAATGTGTTTCCTTCATCTTCAATACTGTATTTTTGGTTTAAATTGTTATTTGTTCTGCTACTTATCAGGATGTCTTCATTTTCACACGTTCCCTTGCAGAAATATTTGACATTGGAAAATGCGTTGGAGTGAGAGCATTTTATTTTGACATCACTCCCCACATCTCCTGTTACGGACATAGATTCAGTCTCCCATAACCCTGCACAAAACACACAACAACAAAGCACAAGTGTCAAGCTTTTTGCATCCAGTTGTGGACCTCAGTTACACCGTATATTACCAACCAGCTAGACCTATCCTCTTATTCAAAGCAGTGGTTGCAAAACGTTTATGGCTTCTGACCCTTTTGCTTTCTCACCCTGACACAGGTTGCAAATGTGTTGTAGGCAGTTTATTCTTTTTCATTTAAATTGTTTTTAAGAGGCCTGGAGAGGTCAGATTATGCAGTATTCACAAGAAAAAAAGCAGATATTAAAGAAGTGTGACATTTGGGTAGTACATTTTGTATTTTCTAACCTTAGTAATCATTTCACAAGCCCTTCTGGGTTCAGGAAAGGCTGTTCCAAAAGTGCACTTCCTAATTTTGTTACAGCTCTAAACAGCACCGACAAATCCAGTGTTTCCAAGTGTTTTGATAGTCAACAAATTGTACGGTATAGGCTCAAAAACAACAGCAAGGAATTACTGGGAGTAGCAGGGCCCTCTAACAAAGACAAGACAAAAAACCTCCAACTGAAAAAACTACCACAAGACACTAAACATTCAAATAGAGGAAAAGAGAAAAAGGGACAGAAGAATGAATCTCCATAAACTTACCTCCCAGAAAAAAGACCAGAATGAGGGAATTCATCTTCACGCTGTTCAAAAGATTTGTATGTCTGTCACTATCCGTTGCCTTTTCTTATCTCACCCTGATTACATGTCTTTGTAATTTTCTCCAAATTAATGACAACTTCCTCTTTGTTGTTGCACTTCCTGTCTTTAGCCAGCGTCTTCTGCCTAAATCTCCCCACCAAACCACATAAACCATCTCAAAAGCATCAAAACATCGCTCCCATCTCTTGCCTGTCTTGTAGCAAATGTTTAAGATCAATTAGGTGAGTAAATAATTCACACAAGGAAACCCTCAGATATTATCACTTTGTTTATTTTGGTAAAATATATATGACAGCAGAGTGAGACAGTGGTTACTACATCCAGTCTGCTCTTCTTCATGGATTTTGTTAACTCCTACAGCTTGAGTTAAGAGTCATGCTCAGACTGGTATTTCTTTTTGGTCTTTTCTTTTGTTTGTCCCATCCAAAATGTTGCATTTTCCTCAAGAAATGACAAAACACAGCAATAATTAACACTATAACTACTTGAATTACTAAAGATCCTTAATCATTAACTTTTAATTTGGCCAACATCCCATCATATCCTTCTTTCATCCATACACAGTAAATAATAATTTTGGTTTATTACAATTAGGGTCTTACTTTTGTCGTTTTGGCCATCATTCCTATCAACAATTATAAAAACACAGATTTCACCGGGAACATGGCAACAAGAAAACCAAAGTTAACTTTCCATCGGTTGTAATTAACCTGGAACTATCCTTCAACAATATAACTGTTAATCTGCTCTTTGACTCCCAGAGGTCCATCTTTAGGATCGTAGTTTCCATGAAGGCTGTGATAGACATGCTCCTCTAACCGGCTGAGATCCAGATGCTGGTACTGGCAGACGTGCTTTGGTCCATCCACATCAACATATTCACCGAGGCCGAGAGTGACAGTAGACTCCCGATGCTTTGATGTGAAGTGGGAGCAGAGGTCAGGTGGTGGCACCGGTAAAGCTGAGATATCAGCGCAGTCTGGAGCCGAAAAGCTGCAGTGGAGTTCAGGTTCAGTTCTGACACCAGGCATCATTGTCTCGTAGTCAGATGATGTCTGTGGGATGGAAACCTTCTGATAGTGAACCGCTTCTTGCACGAAAGATCATATTATCCTTTAAATGCAAATGTGTTACTGGGAACTGGACAATGTGGTTCTTTTCAGTCGACAAACAAGACTAAGAGTATACAGCCATGCTAGCGACTCTGTGAGGCAATACTCAGGCACATTGTTGCTTTGAACAAAATGCTATCAGCATGCTAACGTGCTCACAATAACTATGCTAATATGTTGATGTTCAGCAGGTATATTGTTTACCAGGATCATAAGGTGATCATCAACGGCTGACATCTGACCCTCATTAAAACCTAAACCATGGTATGTGTAGGCATTAACGCATTGCATCAACTGAAAATCCAGCTCAACGTTAGCTAATTAGCATAAAGCACCAAGTACAGCTGATGCTCATGGGAACGTCATTAATGTTGCAAGTATTTAGTCATTAACCAAAGTATTAGACATTTTTACCTGATGATGCATAACATTGTACTAGAATCTGTTCCAATCCATCCACTAGTTGCTGAGATAATTCAGTCTGAACAAAAGTGGTGGACCAACCGACGTTGGCAACCCTAAAGCCATGCTGTGTGAGCCAGCTACTGTGGCTAAATGTTTGGACTAACCTCTCTATTCTGGCGTGGGCCGGGTCTTCGGTGTTTAACAGCCAGCAGAAGGCCAAGGGTGAACATACATATAAACAGCATTGCTGTGATACACATCGCTGCAGTCACGAACAGCGGCAGGTGGAGCTCTGCAGGAGAGAACAATGACTAATGTTTACCTGCCAGATGATTCACTCAGACACACTATTAATTCTAAATTAGAAACACTATTAAAAGAGATGGACACACACACACACACACACACACACACACACACACACACACACACATACACACATCGTCCCCAATTAACTTTAGTCTGAAATGTCAAGTCAGTTTAATGTGTCGTCCAAGTCAGGAACACAGACACACACACACACACACACACACACACACACACACACACACACATATTACTCACTGTCCACTGTGACATCCTTTGGAAATATGGGGGATCCAGTTACTTTAAAGCAAAAATACAAAAACAAAGTATGTAGGTACAAAAATAGAATTGAACACACAGAGATAACTAATGTATTGTGTAGTTATTTTGTATCTTAATTACTATGATGCATTAGATTTTCTGGAGGGGTTGCTGCTGATAAAGGGCAGCAAAAAAAATGTGTTTACAAAAATGTACATTCACCTACTTGTGCAGTTGTAACCTTTAATAACCAATAGAAAGTTCAGAAAAGAGGAACATGTATGGGAAAAGTAACACTACTTAGTTCTCATATGACTGGTCTGACATTTTTAGATGGAAATCACCAGGTGGACAGAAAATATACCGCATTTGTCTTGTAAACTACCTATTAAAGCTATAAGGCACTAACCAGAAAACAGATTATATTATTAAATTTTTTAGGACATAGTGATCCTGTGCTGAGACATGTCATACTGTACCTCTGGCAACATCCAGTTGTATGAAACTGATCTCATCAGGGAGGGTTGCAATGTGCACCCCACACCGGTACTTCCCGCTGTCCTCCAAGGTGAGTTCGTCCACACTGACAATGAAAAAGGCTCCGGTGTGGTTTTCGTACAGAGAGAAACGTTTATTTGTGTGTATCTCATGTTCTACTGTGCTTATCAGGAGGTTGGGGGACCCATTGTCATCACTGTCATGGCAGAAGTACTTATCATTGCTCTGCAGGTTGTTGCTATAGTCACATCTGAAGTCAAATCTCTGGCCTTCCACACCGGTAACAGCTGTGGTTTTGACGCTGATCAGAGCTGTCAGTCACAAAAAGCTGTGTTAGGTGCGTACTCATGTAATCATGTGTTTTAACAAATAGTTTAACTCAAGTGAAGTCCTTAAAAAATCTTAATGCATAGCATGCAGCCCACCTTGTATTTGTAGTATAGTAATGATGACAGTTGTAGTCGTTCTCCATGAGATCCAGGTCGCTCCCATTACTCCCAGTTTAACTTCAGTCCAAAAACTCGGATTCTTCCCCACTTGCCCAACGAGGCAGCAACCTAGACTAAAGACTGTGTCTGTGTGTTAAATCTGGTGCTTTCATGTCCATGTGTTTAAACCTCTTCCTCTTTCATGAACAAACCTATAACCTTCAACCTATGGAAGTGAAATCATGGGCGCTCACTGTTTTTTCTTTAATTAAGAAAATAATGCAGGTTTAATTTGATGCATCCTTGAAGGAAATTCCATCCTCCTCTGTAATCTACTTGAGACATCACAGACGGTACTAGCGCTGGACTCCAGTAGGCTTATTGCTGTCTGTTACTGTACCACTTACTGATAAGTATAGCTGTGAGGAGGTTTAACACCAGCCAAAGAGATTTTTTAGTGTGCTAACGCAAATGTTGTTATTGCTGATCTATGAGGCATTAACAAATTATTTATTAACAATTAAAGCTGCACCTAGCAACATTTATATATCAACAATCGATCAAATGACTGTGTATAATGTCAATGGTTTTGACAGTAGTGATGAACCCACAGAAAATGATGATGACCAGACTTTGCAGTTAACAGCTCTATGGAGTGTTTTGGCATCTTTTAGCTGATTGTATTTGTTTTATGGCCCACAACTTCACCGTTTATTTATTACTCTTAGTGCTCTCGTCAAAGTTATTTCCAGCTGCAGCAGGAAGCTGTTTAAGTTGTCTTTAGTAAACCAAGTGTACTCTAGTAACTGCCTAACACTAAAAAGCGAACAGACACAGTTTGCGACTAGCTGGTGAACATAGAGCAGCATTTAGCAGCTAAAGAGCCAGATATTTTCATCAGGAGTTGGTGGAGATAAAAATAGAGCCGAATATTGGACTTATATTCGTCAGATGGACACAAACACAACTACAAATGAATGATAGTGTTGCTCTGTGTTTGTTGGATTTGTAAATAAGCAGCTGTTTGCTAATACCTTCACCACACAGCTTGTTCTGCTTGCCTCAATAGGCCCACAAACTTACATTGTATATACCCTTTAAAAAGTTTGCTTTATTAAAAAGTGACAACTTTTTTGAATTGAATTGAATTGAATTGAATTGAATTGAATTGAATTGAATAAGTTCAAGGCTGATGCCATGAACCACATTATGTCTGTATCCATTAAAAAACACTTTCTACTACTATTTTACCAGATGTAAATTAAGGAAGTCTTTTTTTAAATTATCCAAGAAAGTAAACCATAAACATAATTTCTTTCCACTTTATTATTAATTCATCCATTTGCTGTGGCCCCATAGTACACACAAGATAATATGTTTTACAATTTTACAATAATGTGATGGAAATTATAATGTGGTGGATTGTATCAGTATCAGAGGTGTCAAAAAATTCATTACTCAAGTAGAAGTATAGATACTAGGGTTTAAAAAGACTTCTGTAGAAGTTGAAGTATCAACTGAAGCTTTTTACTCAAGTAAAAGTGTAAAAGTACTGGTTTCAAAACTACTTAAAGTATAAAAGTAAAAGTAATGTAAGGGGAAGAAAATGCCATAAAGGACAAAAGCTTATAGTGCACTACTCCACAAAATAGGCCATAATCACTATAATGTTATATTAAAATGTTAATGTTGAAAAATGTGGGTTGCACCTGTTTAAGCTGCATTTATGCCCATTGAAAATGAATGAAATACATTAAAGAACCATATATGTGTACTACTGAGCATTAACATGTGTTTCATGGAGCAGAAGATATGATGACTAGTTGCCTATAAGTATTGTAAATAGCTCGTGGTACTTGGGTGCGCAGAGTTTGCAGCGCATTCGAAAGGAGTTGTTTTTGCATCCAACCATTTCGAAAAACTCTTCCAGGTACGGCCGGGGATGTAGAAGGGCTGGCTGGTCTTCCTGGCTACCAACCTCCTCCCTGGTGCTTGGTTGGGACATTTCACTCGAGTTCTCTTGAGTCTCTGCCACAGACGTCTTCGTACTAGGCTACAAACATCTGCTATTTCCTTGCTAGAGTGTGACGTGATTTGTGTCATGTGCAGGTACGATGGATCACGTACAAACCAATAGGCTGTCGGAATGGTATACTGTATGTTTATATACTTCATCCAACCACAATCAAATTCACTCTATCCGGATGGCGCGATTTATCTGGATAGGGTTTTGTTTTTTGTGTGTTTTTTTGAACGATGACAAGCTGGAATGAAAACAAGCCAAACTGAAATAGGAGTAACGAGGCTATTTTTAAAATGTAAGGAGCAGAAAGTACAGATACTTGTGTGAAAATGTAAGGAGAAGTAAAAAGTCTGCTGTAAAATAATTACTCCAGTAAAGTATAGATACCCAAGATTTCTACTTAAGTAAGGTAACGAAGTATTTGTACTTTGTTACTTGACACCTCTGATCAGTATTCAGTGCTGTCTGCCACAGCGTCTTTATTAATATGACCACTAGGAGTCACCCCAATCAGAAGCTTTAACATACTACACACTGAGGTATCAGCCCAAAAGTGCAGATATGCGTATTTTAAGGTACAGAAAAATGGTAAATATGCCCCAATACTTAGCCTAACTGTAACACACACATGCACACTCGCATGGGCGTGGCCCGCGTGATCTCGTCATCTCTCCCGCTTTCTTTCACACACACACACACACACACACACACACACACACACACACACACACACACACACACACACACAGTGACCTACATACATAGGGTAGACAATAAAAAGTGTTTTCCTGTGCCCTTTAGATTTTATCTTAAGTCTGTGACAGTAAAAAGCCATAGGTTAACAATTTTGCATGGTTTTACAATTTTTTTCTCTCAAAGTGAAAGATAAATGTTGGTTATAACTGGACAAACAGAGGAGGTACAATTCAGTTGTCCATTAATGTCCATAAAAATCCCACCATTGAGCACACACTCATGCTGTTTCTGATAAATCCAAACCAAACCAAAGTGATCTGGGCCTCACTTCTGTGCAATCATTGTAAGATCGGGAGTGACAAGCTGATGCGCTGCTTGTACAGCTCTCTGTAGAACTGCTTATCGCATTTGTAGTTGATGTAGGTTTATTTTTGTGTTTTCTAAGATAGCCTTCTCTAGTTCTTTCAGATATAGGTGGCAGAGGTTTGATGTAGATTCTAGGGCTGATGTCATGTGCGTCTTGGGCGTTTGCAACTGAGTATCTTGAATGTGCAGTTCCTGTGGAGCAGGGGATGTTTTCATAGATATGCATGTGTACACTACATTCAGCTGCTGCGGAGGGAGCTGTTGGTGGATCCTGCTTTGGATGGTGACTACAAGAGAACTTCTCCGATAACTTTGTAAACGACTGCACTTCATTAGAGTTGCCCTGTTGAAAAGTGAAAAAGGAAAAAATTATTTGCACGTATTAGTTCTAGTGTGTTACACAACTTACTGGGCTGAATTTAACTGTGTCACTGTACTGAATCTACACACAAAACATACATGAATACCATATAAAGTTTACTAAAGCCTTATTAAAATTTGCACTGCAAATATGATGTACTGC
The DNA here is from genome assembly GCF_004354835.1 of Perca flavescens. Lineage (NCBI taxonomy): Eukaryota > Metazoa > Chordata > Actinopteri > Perciformes > Percidae > Perca > Perca flavescens. The sequence goes on along the minus strand of NC_041332.1, from coordinate 16,014,288 downwards.
AGACTTAAAAAACAAAACAAAAAAAACGATGAAAAATACATTTTCTTTTTCTGGAAAAAACTATGTAATTTGGTACTAATTATAGGGAAGATTGGAATTTCTTAACTATTCAACCCCGCAAAGATATCCATTCATTATTTATTCATAGTTCAAAAACCTGTAATTATTCATATATGTTCAACTGAATATGTTTGAATATGTTATATGTAGACAAATTTCTCACTTTTGCACATTCAGCTTACCTACTAAAAGACTTCAAGTTTATACTAGTAATTAATTGGAATAAATTAATTGGGAGTGTACCAATTGATTGCTTTCCCTATTTTCCCTCTTATTAGTAACAAATTACAGACCCGGAAAAAATGAACTGTACAAACTGCATAAAGCTGTTTTTGCTTGTTTTGTTTGTAGCTGACAAAACAACAGTTAAAGAGTCCAATTTTCCCCATGTTCACAGCTAAGTGAGTCGGCAGAACTTGGACAAGTTGGACGCCTTCTACTGCAAAACTCACAGCCATAATGCAACAAGGGGATGGTAAATGGTAGATGGTAAAGATGGGGACGGTTTATAAAGTCTTACTGTTGTACCACTACACATACTGTAAAATATTTGCCATCATTTTACACACACTAAACAATTACATCTATAGTATGTTTCTGTCTATAGTACCCCAGCACCTCTAAAACTCACCAAAAAAACTCACAATTTAATCCCCACAAAAATCAAACTGTTAAATAGTATTTCATGAGGGTGGTTGTGTACTGTATGGGCCTATTTCTTGTTATGGAGCAGTGACTGTCTGGACTCTTCCTGGAGCTAAGCTAACTGTCTCCTTCAGCTTTATATTTAACAGAAAGACATGAATCTGGTATCTTCTCATCTACAGTAACTCTCAGCAAGAACTCAAATAAGTGTATTACCTATTATTTCAAACTATTCATTTAACACAATGCTCCTGTATAACTGACAATACTGATTAAGTGTTGGTTTTAAAGCATCCCAATGCAGAAAATCCACAGATTCAAAATAAAGAGAAATAGAAACGTGAAGTGATGGACTTTAGGAAAACCCCTCTTCGTACATTGACCTCTGAAACCAGGAAAGGAAACTTAATCATCGTCAGCTTAATATAATTCGCTGTCAAGACAACCGTCATGTTTCTCTAGAGTTGTTAATGTGTCGAGCTCTAGTTTGTGTCTCATACCCCTCTTTTATCTGCACTGACGAGGTCAGTGCTGTCGGAGCAAACTTGTGGTTGAACTTTGGCGTTTTCTCTGCGGTTCCTGACGAGCATTGTTGTCAGCACCAACATAGTGAGCACAGCAACAGCCCCGACTGTAGCGTACAACACGGTGCCTGACCAAAAACCAGAGAGATGGCTCAACAATTTTACACATCCACAGGTGTCAGTCTCCAGCTGTATCCATGCACCATGCACACACCAAAAAGATAGAGACTCACCTGTGATGGTGTTCTGTCCTCCTCCATTAGTGCTGTTCAAGGCTGTGAGGTTGAATAGAATATTACTTATTGTAAGTTTTTCTACCTATGATTAATATTTGTAAAGTTTCAAATTTAATGATGTATTCCTTCAACCTGTTGAAATGTTTGCAGGCCTACTGGTGTCCATTCCAGATGTAAATTGCGTGGAGTTGGAAATACTCTGATGTGTCCATGTAGGAGAAGGTTCAGGTATGACAGTCTTTGTCTCATCGGTATATGGAACAGTGGTATATACTGTAAATTGGTATAGATATAACATTATATATCACATTATTAGATTGTTAATATTGATGCATGAGTGTGTAAACAGCATTTAACCCTCCTGTTGTCCTCGGGTCAAATTTGAAATTTGGGTTTCTTTCAACCAAATTGTCAAAAATATAACGTGGATGGTTCCATAAAACGCTCCTCAGAAGTAAAATAAATGATCAGTTTCAGGGGAAAGAAATTGGTGAAAGAACTTTGAAAAAAGTGACAAAAATGTCTTAATAAATTTGAAAAAAACACCAAAAAGAGTGTAGAAAATAATCAAAAACATTGGAAGGAGTGACAAACTTTTTTGGAAAAAGTGACAAAAACATCGGGAATAGCGACAAAAGAAAAAAAAACGTTTTCATTTAAAATCTTTACCCACAAAAAAAAAAAAAGTTGCATGGTCCACGGGAAAGATAACACAAGGGTAAACTGTGGTAGCAGGTCAGTGTGGAGCTAGTTTTTATTACTCTATACAATTTAGTCCAGTAGTTCCCAACCTAGGGGTCACAAGATGAAGCTGAGATTCATGAGATGATTAATGGGGTTGGTTGTAAAGAAGAGAAGAAATAAAATCTCATTCACAAATGTGTGTAAATGTATGTGTACATTTATGTAATCTTTGTTTTTTTGTCTCGAAAAGTTCTTTCAATGAAATCTCCTGGAAAGTTTTAAAAGGCGAATTAGTGTTTGGTGGAACGGGATTTGTGAAACATGAAATGAAACGCCCCAAACAATCCCAAAAAAATTGGGAACCGCTGGTTAATTATACAAAAATGTATAGTTTTTTACAAACCTCGCCAAGATTTTGTGTGCAAAATATTAATTAGTAAAGTAACTCTAGCAGATAAATGTTGTAGAGTAAAAACTACAATATTTCTCTCGATGTTTAAAGTAGCATACTAAAGTAAAGTACAAGTACCTCAAAATTGTATTAAAGTGCAGTACTTGTGTAAATTTACATCGTTACATTCCACCACTGATGGGGAAATGTGTAGTCATGAATGGAGAGAGAAAAAGTAAAAGTAATAAGATCATGCATGCACGTACCTTCCTTTACAGTGAGATGTACTGCAGTGAATGTATCAAAACCAGGCCTGTCCACTGCACACCAGTATTTCCCCAAGTCTGACAGCTGGAGCTGACTGATGGTCACAGTGAAGACTCCGTCCCCCGAGTCCACCAGAGCTATCCTCCCTGACTCCACTCTTCTACCAGATTGTACAGTAACCAGTATATCTTCACTGCCTTTACATGGATCCTTGCAGAAGTATTTGTTGTTTTTCCACGCAAGTTTGTGGGAACACTGAAACGAGACTTCTTCTCCCTCGAATCCCTCTACATTGATGTCTGTTCCCTCTATCCCAGCAGCTGCCAAAATTAAATTGTGTTACAAGAGTTGAAGCATTTTTGACTAGTTTAGACACATCAATGGATGTATTCCTTTAACACACTTACCATATAGAAGACAGTAGAAGATAGAAATGGTCTTCATTCTTATTGAGGAAGTGCCAGCTCTAGTATTTTCTTATTCTGGGTAGTCTCTCCAGGCTCTGTCTATCTTAATATTCAGAAACCTCAACAATGGTTAAGTGTTTCATCATGCTTCACTCCCTGCACAACCTTGCAAATGAAATAACACCTAGTTAAGGTCTTAACTATGTATCTTCCTTTTGTGGTTTTGACTGCATGAGAGAGGAAGTCAAGCGCTGTAGACAGACATAAAGAGAAGAGAAACACGTGGATGAAGATGAAGTGAGATGATCTGTCTCTGATGTAAGACAGAGCTTAGTTTCAGTGCTATGCTTGTATCAGTATCTGTGATCTCAATACAGTGAATGTAAAGCAAATAATTGAAATGCAATACCTACGTCACCGACCTACTATAGCGTACTAAATTACACTTTTTTTCATTTTCATTTTTTCTTCATCTCCACTACTGATATGTTGATGAACAATTTAAATTAAGCATATGTAAATAAAAATTCAGATAGTTCACTTTGACACTAATACTGAGATGTTGCTTTGACATAGCTGTTTAGTGTCTTTGGAAATCTCATGTTTTGCTGTCCAGGATCACCTGATCCATCTTACTTTTATGCCAGTTTTTTAAAAGGAACATTGGATTGGATCACTGTGATCCAAATACCAAATTTCAGGATTACCAAATCCTGTTTACCAGAGCCTTAAATGGAACCAACAGTGTAGCCTACTGGCTCAGCAAAGAACAACAAGTAGGCAAAATACCGGTGGCCACAAAAAGCCATTGTTTGTTTTAATTTTAAGAAACAGAAAAACTGTAATAAACAGAAGCATTTTACATTCTTTATTGTGTTATAATTTTTTTTATCTCATTAGCTGTGACATGCTTCACATATGCTTCAAATATGAAGAAATGTATATATCATCAGTAAACATTGATTTTGTGATCATTCACTTAAAAAAAAACCACTCTAATTTTATTTGGTTCGAAAATAACTGAATCCCCCCTTCTGATGGGATCAGGATAATGATCAGGATAATTTTGGATCAAATAAGTCCCAAACCGTGTTCAAAGTTTTGAAAAACCCAAAGGGCAGGTTTGATCCAGATCAAATGTAAAATTGGATTACGTGATCTGATTTCAGCTCGGAATCTCTCTTTTGCGTTTGAAAAACCCATTTCCAAGATTTGATCCAATCCGTGATCCGAAATCCCACTGGATTACTTTTGAAAAACTGGGCCCTGAAGCTGCAGCTCCCCTGGGTTTTATGGAGCTTTATAGTGAGTTTCAGCTGTTTTGCCCAGCTTGTTTAAGAGCATAACAAAAGAGGAAGGTCCACACCACGAGTGTAACTTTATTAAAGTCAACTAAACTAAACTAAACTACTGTATGTGATGTCAGTAATCAGTAGTGTATAGTGGGTTTTGGATGCTATGGAAGGGTAAATGCTCACCTAACTTTTAACATAAACAAGGATTCAACAAACCAAACAAAAAAACACATTGGGGTGCTAGCATGGCAGCGGCCTGCCTGGAGAGAGAGTAAGACCAGACCTCGTGGAATCACCCAGCTTTATAGACTCCCAGCAGGTGAGGCCACTCAATCAGGTACCTGAAAGAGACAGACACAGGCCAAAACAAAACAGGTAGTCACACGGCCCAGGGCCTTCGCACCCCACTGTACACCTGCTCAACAATACACAGTCAGTCACAATTACTGACTATAGCTGGTGAACATTGAGGAGCATTTACAGCTAAAGAGACTAAAGAGAGTGAATATTGGCCAAACATTCATCACAAGGACAGAAACACGAAAAAATGATAATGTGTTGGATAAAGTGCTGGATGTGTAAATGAGTAACTGTTTGCAAACAAGTCTTCCATATCAACGTAAAGATGGTGATATGTCAGTGCTGTTCACAACTTAATAATTAAATATTGTTATATTATTATTATTATAATTATTGTTATTATTATAATTCCTTTATTCGCCAAGTACAATTTTACATATACAAGGAACATATCCTCTGCATTTAACCCTAGCTGGGAGGAGGCCTCGGGGAAGACCCAGGACTAGGTGGAGGGATTATATCTCCAACCTGGCCCGGGAACGCCTCGGGATCCCCCAGTCGGAGCTGGTTAATGTTGCTCGGGAAAGGGAAGTTTGGGGTCCCCTGCTGGAGCTGCTCTCCCCGTGACCCGATACCGGATAAGCGGACGAAGATGGATGGATGGATGGATGGATATCCTCTGCATTTAACCCATCCTAACTAATTAGGAGAAGTTGCACTACAGTAAAAGGTTTTCAGACAATAGGGTGCAAATGTAATAAAAGAATGGCTATGTGTGTCTTACTTCTCTCTGACTTTCTCAAACCCTCCCTGAAAAGTGATGCTGAGCAATTATCACAATTCAGCAGACTTGTGCATGTGCAAGAATATGTGGAAAGAGGTGTGATAAATGATGTGGTCACTGAGTATATTAAACTCATTGCTTTCATTTACCATGAGAATAGAATTTGGTGGCTCTGATCAAAGCAAGATATTTTCATCACATTTATTCTACTTTTATGGTTGCTTTGAACTGCCTTATAATGGGTCCTGTTCCGAAATGAGTAATTCATCTTTCTCAAAGCTATAGTGTGTAGTTTCTGTCTCCCCCATGAGGAGTTCTAAGTAATGATAACAAAACTGTCGGCGCTTCCACATGACACAAGCCTTCCGTGATCGCGCACAGTAGTAGTGTGCGATACTGCAAAATTAAGTAAATACAGGGCCGGTATCGCAGATACCAATACAATACTGATACTTTTTAATAATTAAAGTGGATTCATCATTAAATTGCTAAATCTGAATGAATTTTTTAATGACCTTTAAGTGTTTTTGTGATTTTTCCTTTGGATTATTAATAAGTTAAAACCCAGGACAACATTATCATATTATGCTTTAATAAATTTGTTATGTTTACACTGTATCTTACAAATTATACAGCTTGCCGTTGTTTCCTTTTTGGCTTGAAAATATCTCTTCCTCTCTGCCATTCTTCTGCTCTGTCTCTGTCCTGCTTGTGTGTGTGTGTTGTTGGCCGCTGCCGGGCCTGGCTGCTCGCTTGCTTGTTTGCCTGGCGCCGCTGAGTCACGTGACGGTACAACGTCAAATCACAAGACGGGGGAGGAGGAGCAAAGTGTGCCTGCTCTGGGCTGTGACAGGAGCGGCACTTACACAGACAGCCAGGTCGCCTCTTTGATGAAACCGCAGCAGCGCATACTGGAGAGAAACTAAAACTAAAGTATCGATCTCATTACACTGGTATTGATCAATATATCGATATTATCAATATTTGGATCGATCCGCCCACCACTAGCGGTGTGCACAGCCCCCACCACGCAGTTGCTAGTAGCCAAGGAGGACACGGAGGATTAAAAAAAAACATGATGGACTCTTCAGAAGAGGTAATTATCTTTACTCGAGTTTCTGCGTGCGAAAGTCGCCGGACGCCACAATCTTCTGAAAATAGCCATACTGAGAAATACAGAGAGAGTTGTGTGGAGCCGATAGTCTTAATTAGCTTTGTAGCAACTAATTTGGCAATGGCTTGAATGTAACGGACATTCATTAATATCAAAAAGTTACGCTTTAAAGCTTTAAACAACAAAAAAAGCCTAAACCATAATGATACAGCAACGAGAGCAGAAAGCCAAAATGAAATGGTTGACATTAAGCCTTGTAAGAGTTTGAAATGGCTTCTAAGACCCTGATATTGTAAGGATTCTAAAGATAACCGTCATGGTGCTGTCAGGAGGTGCTTGTGTAAGGGGAGGGTGGCTGAATCCTAACAAGTGTGTAGCACCTTCTGCAGGTCTTACTGCAGCACTACTTTGAATTGTATTAAGCTCAGCATACCAAACTCTGCAAGCAGCAGAAATGTACTCTCTGATGAGGATGTAGTGTTATCTGTCCGGTGTGCATTATTTTGTTGTATTTCTGTCCCTGAAACATACCATTATCTTATTCACATGAGCATATTTGTCATTACAGCCTTGTCCTTTTTGTCTAATACATCAGCAACCTCTTTTTTGATTATTTGTTCACTATGGAGGGGAGTAAACCAAAGATTTCTTCAATCAGAATTACAGCACAGCTATCAATGTGCCGAATAGTGAAGTTTAACATTTCTTCAGGTAACATGGGGAGAGTAATTGATACACAAATTAACATTTTGGAGGGGAGGCGTTCCTTTGAAACAAATCAAAGAAATAAAGTGAAATAAAATACACGTTGTTATACGTATTTCCTTTTTATGTATGCATTTACTGTGTCATAATGACAAAAACATTTTCCAAAAACAACACTCCCTTCCATCTGGTGGTCAACACTGAAATGCAACACACTTCTTCAATTTGTTTTCTGTGTTGGGATTTAATTTGAATGTAGCGTAGAAGATTCATGACACAATGAAAAACATTTCTCTCGCTCACTCATTGAAGACAAAAAAAGCTAAATAATTGTCACTTCACATATGGTTTTTCATTTAATTATGTTACAAAAAATGCATGCAAAAATAGGAAACACAAATGACAATGTGTATTGTCTTTCACTGTTTCTCCTAGTTTGATTTGTTTTAATTTAGGCATTTTAAATCTTCCATACCCATTTGTGCAACATATAAGCCTCATCCTGCAAATCTACTGGTCCCGTTCACAAAACAGTTTTTACTTTCATGCATTTTTACTTACTTTTGTCTAACAGAGGTGTATTCAATATGTCAAAATTGTATTAACTTTATTCATAATCTGGAAGATGAACAGAACAGCAAGGAGGTCGCTGCTGCTTTTTATTGTAAGAAACTAATAACTTACAAATTGAAAAAAAAAGGTAAGGCATCCAAAGTAAGGATATGTACAGAAAAGTATTCAAACATATGTCCTTTATTTCATTCAAAACACAGAGGGTGAGATTAGCTGTCAGCTCAGACACAGAATAAACCCTGCTTAGTCCAAAGATTTGGGATCCAGTGCCTGGTAGACGGCAGCAAACTGTGAGGAATCTTGAATACTGGACTCTGGATCAGCACCTGGTTCTAAAGGCCGCAGCCTCACTGCAGCTGGAGTAGAAGCAACATCTGCATGTTCCTCACAGTAGTCAGACTGTAAATCAATAAAAAAAATACAGTCATAAAAGATAAACATTTTAATCAAAATCACAATTGGTAAATGACAAAATGGGTCACTCACCTCACCCTTGTTCTGACCTTCTGAAACAAACAAACAAGATGTATTAAAACACGTGTGCGTGCGTGCGTGCGTGCGCGCGTGCGCGCGTGCGTGCATGCTTGCGTGCGTCACCTCACCCGCATTACTCCGGCAGTGTCCGTAGAATATAACAGGTATAATGGCGCAAACCAGAAGAGCCAGGCTCACCGAAACAATGATGGCCACTGTGGTGTCTGCAAACAGAGGCAGACATACAGTATGTTTGTGCTTCTGACAATACAGGTTACTTCAGGTGCTCCAAACAAAATAAAAAAATAGTCATTGATATTCAGAACAGTTTTGCATGTGAACATTCAACTGTGGGTTATAGAGCAAGACAACATCACAATTTTTTTTCATTTTTACTCAGAGCAAAGAGGTTATAATAAATTATTATATATATGATCATATTATTATAACCCTTCTTGCTCATAGTCCAACATGTTTAGCCACTTTTTACTCAAACTGCACTCTAATACAAATGGAAACAATTACATTACGCGATCAACATTTAAACATTTAACGATGTTGTGTAGCGTATGTTCACAAATTCACTTTTTGGATGTGTCCTGTGGTACAATACAATGTCTTTTTAATTCATTATAATAATATGCAGACATTTAACTACGCTAAAAATAATAGTAGTTGGACTATAACAAACTCTACAGATTGATTTAAGATCTAACTCAGCACTTGACTGGATGGCAGAGCTGTAACTAAGTCTTTTCTTGTTCGCCAATAACTCTGGAACCATAATGTTCATTTCAAAAGTTCAACTGATGAAAACAAGATGTCTCCATCTTCACTGGAAAGTTAATCCTCAGTGTATGTGACCTGGAGGCTTCACATTTTTACATCACTCTTGTATAAATTGTATATCAGACCATACTTCCAAAATCCTGCTGGTACTTCCAGGCATTGAACTCATATTTAAGCTGAGCACAGAGAAACTTTCCACCTTCTGCAGATGAATGTGAAAACAGCGTTCAAGTCTCAAACTCTTCACATACAACATTCTGCACAATGGAGGTTAAACATCCACATAAAGTAACAAAACCTAAAACACATACACAGACCAAGCCAGTATTATTAAGCTGAGTTATAATATGTAAAACTTTTAAGTTAAGCTGTTTTGAAGCTTGCTATAGGAGAACTGCTGCTAACAGTGACTGTGTAATACCTTTGAGGTGAGTTGCTGCTGGCTGGTTAGTCTCGGCCTCTGTAGCGGGCAGGGCTGATGCTGCTGGTGACCGTTTAGTGCTGGATGCAAAGCTGCCTCGCGGCAGAGTTTCTGCTTCGGTCTGCAGGGTGGTGGTTGAGGGAGGAGATTGGTGAGGAACAGTGGGAGCTTTGGGAGAACAGGACAGAGGATAATTGGTGAGGAATACTGTGTGTGCTCATGTGACGTTGTTGCATCACATTTACAGTATGTACAGTACAGGCCAAAAGTTTGGACACACCTTCTCATTCAATGCGTTTCCTTTTTATTTTATGACTATTTACATTGTAGATTCTCACTGAAGGCATCAAAACTATAAATGAACACATGTGGAATTATGTACTTAACAAAAAAGTGTGAAAACATGTCTTATATTTTAGATTCTTCAAAGTAGCCACCCTTTGCTTTTTTATTAATAAGGGAAAAACTTCCACTAATTAACCCTGACAAAGCACACCTGTGAAAACCATTTCAGGTGACTACCTCATGAAGCTCATTGAGAGAACACCAAGGGTTTGCAGAGTTATCAAAAAAAGCAAAGTGTGGCTACTTTGAGGAATCTAAAATATAAGACAGGTTTTCAGTTATTTCACACTTTTTTGTTAAGTACATAATTCCATATGTGTTCATTCATAGTTGTGATGCCTTCAGTGAGAATCTACAATGTAAATAATAATGATAATAAAGAAACACATTGAATGAGAAGGTGTGTCCAAACTTTTGGCCTGTACTGTATAATCATTTCAGACTTTCCATGCAAAGCAAGACCAGTCACGGAAATAGTGCACTATACGGTGTAGTGTATTCGCCATTTTGTGGTGTTCAAATTCTCAGCGGTTAAGTTAATTCCCTTTATAGTCCACTATAAAATACCCACAATGCACAGCTAATTTGAGTGCACATAGGATGTACTCTCATACCCTACATTTTACTCCCGTATACCACAATGCAACGTGGTCGTGTTTTCCTGGAGGAGAAGAAGCAGAAGGACTCTTTTGGTCATTTCCTATATGGTTTATATAATTTAATGAACACTATATAGGAGATAGTGAATGAGGGAACGGTTTTCGAACACAGCCCAGGTTTGGCTTAAGAGTCCTACAGACAATATGACCTAGTAATCTTAGAGTAACCTACCGTTCCCACTTTAAGCTTTGTTTCACACACAATTACCAATCCTGAAGGAACTTCTATGCATCTAGCCAAAAACTTACTATCTACGACTATGAGATTGACCTCCTGGTGCAACACATTAAAGGTTTTCTCCACTCCACAGCGATACGTCCCTGCATCCACCCTCTTCAGCTTCTTTATGGTCACGTTGAAGGCGCCATCTCCTCGGTTGACTTCCATGCTGTATCTCCCTCGCCGCGCGCCAGCCAGCCTCTTCCTCTCAGTTTGAATGAGAATGGTTTCTCTGGAGCAGACTCCTTTGCAGAAGTACATGTGGTAGTGTTCAGAGCTGTTGTTTGTGGTCCAGCTACCAGAACAGTGGATGGAGACCTCTCCTCCAACATGGCCGCTCACCTCCAGCACTGCTGACGCCTCCGCACAGACAACTGCAGTATAAAACAAATTGCTTGGTTACAGCTGTTGACTACTGGCCGTCTACCATTGGGTTTATTCTTTTATTTTATACCATCTAATATATGTGCAATGAGAAGTTCATTTAAAAGTAGGCGGGTGTGATCAACGACATAATTAGGCTATGCCCCTTTGTTTTTAAAATTGCCTCAATGTATTTTCACAGAAAGGATATGTTTTGTATATTTACTTGATTTAAATAGGCTAGTGCAGGCAGGAAATGTCACGGCTGATAAAGAGACCAAGAGCAGAGATGTATAGTAACGAAGTAGAACTAGGCTACTTCACTACTGTACTTAAGTAATAAAAGGCCTACTTCCACTTTTGCTTCAATACATATTTTTGATGAGTTTAATAGTTTTACTCCAATACATGCTGCATCGTTACTTGTTAGGCTAAACATGCGAAATAATATAAACAATATTATATTCAAACTTTTGACTGCTTTCTTTAATAACTACATAACAATACTTTTAAAATAAACTACTTGCAATACTTAAGTACAAAAAATGTTGAATACTTTAGTACTTCTACTTAAGTGTGGTGTTTAAAGAGTACTTCAACTTCTACTCAAGTCACTTTTTTGACAGAGCACTTGTACTTTTACTCAAGTCTGGGTCTCTAGTACTTTATACATGTCTGACCAAGAGTAAACTAATTCAGATGTTTATGGAATCGTTGGAGACAACAACCCCAATTTCAAAGTTACTGTAATGGATTATCAGAGTGTTTCCACACCTATAGTTCCTTTACTCTGGTATGAATGAGTTGATGAGTTTGTAGCGTTTTCCCCTTGGTTGTGATGTACTGTACAGCTATACTGCAGTTGGGATGGATCGAGGCCGGATCACGTTCTCACCACAAACGCTCCGTACTGAAGTGAGTTTAGTTGTTTAGTTTACCAAGAGGTAAACCGCTCCAGGGTTCAATTCAACCGAACTAAACAAGGCAGGTGTGAAAACGCCCTAAGACCAATTTCCCCTTTACAAACACCATACCAAATGTTATCAGTGCAGCTCATCAATGCAGTAACACTTTTACTCATTTATTTAGCAATAACTCATTAACTATTGTAAGGTTGACGATGCATGCCCTCTCATTTACATGTAGATTAATAATACATTCAGAATATAACTTTCACAAATAAAACAAGTGATATGAATGTTAATGTAAAAACACATCAAAACTCACCTGACAAGCAGCAAAACACAACAATGTGAAAAATCCTCATTCTTCATCCAGGTTTAAAGCCAAGTAAAAGAAAATTGTAGTCCAGCAGGATCAGGAAAATGCAATCGTCTGCTTCAAAGTAGTCATTTGATTTAGTGCAATAACGCGCATGTGCTGTGAATATCCAGAAAAGCTACAAGGCTGCGATTGTGCAGCTATGTTGTTTTTGTTTTACCATGGCTTTTTACTTACATTTTGTAAAACAGAGAATATACAGTATACTGTAGTTCTCCAGCCCCCTTTTCTCTGAAGAGCCTATCATAACTGTGATACTTGCATCTACAGTGCATGAAGCTGGAGGGCATCAAACTCAACAAGCTGTCTGTCTGCTGACTGTGTCACGGGTATCAGAGGGCAGATTGAGGGCAACTTTAGCAAATCGGGTTTGTTTTCAGAGAATTTTGTTTTATACAGCAAGCATACGTTTGCTCTAAGTTACCATTGAAACCATATTGCTCCACTCAAGCTTTTAGGCTTAGCTTGACGTAGGAAAGCTTTTTTGCACACCTCTTTTGTTGGGCAGGTACGTAGGATGATCAAAGGTAGCAGATCAAGAAGTTGAGAGAAAATCCTGCACACTGACCATTACGCAAGCAATAATTTATTTAGAAAAATACGTTTCGGTCTCCGTCCTTCATCAGGTAAAAAAGCTTGACCTCAAACTTTAAGTATGACACAGCATTTTCCCTCAAGAGACTATATGGAAATTGTTTGCATAAGGAGGGGGCTGATTTTTATATTTTGTTTAATTAAAAAGCAAGGTCCAGCATTATTAGAAAAAGAACTGCAATAACCTCTACGTATAGCTCATAATAATATATTTATGACAAACAATTATGACTAAGACTTTTTAATTGAATTAAGTTGTTGCTTCGGTTGGATGTTCAAACTTCACGGTGCAGATTGACACAAGAAGCCTGTTTTCACATTGATCTACTGAAGGGGGAAGTTAGTTTCTGCTCACCTTGAATCTGAGTTGAAAGCAATAGTTTGACATTTTGGGAAATACACACATTCTTTCTAGGAGAGATAGAGAATAGAAAGTTCATACCACTCTATCTGTCCATTCATTGCAAAGCTGGAGCTACCAGCTAGTTAGTTTAGCTTAGCAGGAAGACTTAAAGCAAGGGGAAACAGCCAGCCTGGCTCTGTCCAAAAGGTTAAAAAACATTTTAGATCATGTCTCCTTAATTCAGATACAAAAGAGGTGTTATTCTCATCTCACTCTTGGCAAGAAAGGAAATAAGCGTATTTCCAAGAATGTATATTTCTTTAAGATATGTACTTACAAGCATGATTTTGAGACATCACTACCAGTTTGGAAGACAGTCACGGTCCAATATGCACCTCACACAAGTGTGATTAACATCCAGTGTTTCCACAGCATCCTACAGTTTAATATAGAAATCAACTGGAGGGATAGAACAGTATTTATTGAGGTTAGCAACAGAGAAACATTGACTTGGACCCTGTCATTGGTCAGTTACAGTTTTGTTTTTATATAGGCTGAACTTAGGTCAATATATGTCTTCAGCCCCTACAGAAAACACGAGCTATACCGCTGTACCTGCCAGCGGCAACTCTGGCCCTAGCCCCTCTGTAGGAAAGAGAAAACATCCCACAAATGTAGCTTTAGGAGCCTGGCTAGCTCCCTGGTGTCAGCAGTAGCAACAAGGGAGAGTCACACATTACTGAAGAACTGTAAGGCCACTCTGGTTAATATTTACAGCACCTGTTTCCATTTCTTTATTGTTTTTTTCATAACAATGCTTCAACATTTAGTCCAACAAATATAGGCTACTGCCCTCTTTTGAAACAACTTTATTTGCATGAAAAGTTGTCCTTTTTATATAATATAAATATTTTTATTTGAATTCATCAAAATATAATCTTATTCAGCAAACCAAAACACCAAACAATATTGATCATATTTACATTTTACACTGGTGAAATGCTGCAGTCATTCATGATAAGCACCTTCCCAAGATGGTTACACTATGTTTGACAGTTTACACACATCTGTCTCAGGCTTTATTGTCTGATGCGATTTATAACGCCAGATAAATGTCCATGTGATGATTGACAAAAAAAAAAATAGTTGCCAGATTAGTGCAATAATTCTAAAGTCCCGGATGTCTGTTGGTCTTGTTTAAGACCGCGGGAGGACTTGAGCGATGGTGTCCCGGGCACTCTGGCTGAGCCTCTCTGGGAACCTGACGTCATACTCCACTAACAGGTCGCCTCGACGATCGGGCCGTTTGGGATAAGGCAGCCCCTCGCCACTCACCCGCCGCTTCATCCCTGGCTGCACGATATCTGTTGTTGACACCGTCACCGTTCTGCCGTCCAGTGTGGGTGCGTTGACTGTGCAGCCACACAAGGCCTGATGGGACACAGGGGAAAATACCAACATAAATCATGAATAGGCACTAATAGAATCTTCATTCTACACATGATTTTCAGCTGATAAAAAAATGAATTGGTTCGTCTTGAAGTGCTTTTATAAGGTGTTTTTAAGAATAATAAGTGACTAAGTTAAGCTATAGGTAATCTAAACTTACATCTCTGAGTGAAATCTTCGCTGTGTAAATGATGTCCGAGCCGTCACGTTTGAACACCGGATGTGCCTTGTCCTTCAACACAAAGACCACGTCGGCTGGAATGTTTGTGGGAGTCTGGTCCCCCTCTTTGGGAAACGTGATTTTTGTGCCCTCTTTCCACCCCTTCTTTATCTGCACCTCCAGGATTTTGTCCTCTGTCCTTATCGTTTGCCCATCGGGGTTCAGCCTTTTACGAGAGATCTTCATTTTCTTTGTGCAACCCGACAAAACTTCCTCCAAGGTCACAGAGAGCTCATGAACCACAGAGGGGTCCTGATGCTTCTTAACGACACTAGTGTGAGGACCCATTCCTCCCATGCCAGAGCTGAAAGAGCGAGGGAACCCGCCCATCCCACCACCCCCCATCCCAAAGCGGGTAAAAGGGTCTTCAGTGTCCATATTCTCATCCATGCCTCCATTGCGGGCACCAAAGAACTGTTCGAAAGGGTTACGTCCACCGAAGAACTCTGCAAAAATGGCATGAGGGTCACCCTGGAAGCTGTAGCTATAGGAACCAGGACCCCCACAACCACCACCACCTGGTTGGCCTCCGCCTTTCAGACCTGAGTGAGAAAAAAAAAATCAATTGTTTATACTATGGCCTGGGTAAATACACAATTCTGATTAGCTGCATGGTGTCCATTACAATGTGTTAATGGACACCTACTAAGTAGTTCCAGTCAAACAAACAGTCTGTTCACTATTCTAAATTAATGCTCTGCAGTTGGCTACATAGTATCAGCCTGTGTCAAAATTGAGTAACCATAGCAACAGGGATGCAGCCAAAGCCTCCGTTTACAATTAATCGCAACACCCAAGCTAATATTTTATTTACAACACTAACCCAAACACTTACATGTTTCACAAAAGTGATCATTTCAAATCCCATTCGCCAATTCAGGCTGCGGTCGACAATACACATGGATTATCATTTGTTCGTGAAAATCTTGATATTGATTTGGGGACAATGACATGATTGGATAGCTAGCTAGTCTTGTGGTTAAACATAGGGCTGGGCAATATATTGATATTATATTGATATCGTGATATGAGACTAAATATCGTCTTAGATTTTGGATATAATATCGTGATATGACATAACTGTTGTTTTTTCCTGGTTTTAAAGGCTGCATTACAATAAAGTGATGTATTTTCTGAACTTACCAGACTGTTGTAACTGTTCTATCATCTATACACTTAGTTAAAACGTACAATATGTAACTCTCTGCCGCTAGGGGTCTCTCAACCAAAACAATGGACGGTAAAACTGGAATTTTGATGACGTTGTGAGGTTGCGTGGAATTATGTGAGTTTTTAGTGTTGAACACCTTTGCTGCCGGTTAGAATGCATCAGTTCACGGACGAGTTTACCCATTCAAGTTTATTCACGTTACGTTTATTCATGTTATTCTAATAAAATAGCTGCAGTTTCCCAAACATAATTACGTTTTTCTTGATTAGATTTTTATTTGTAGCTGACCAGTTAGCTAGTGAGCCAGCAAGCTAACAGTAGCCAGCAGCTAAAACACAAAATATTTCACATATCAATGTCACCTTTTGGATGGTTTCAACACTGGGGCAGACGGGGTTTGTTGTAACGCTAGCTAGCTACTAAACGAGGCTGAGAGACGGGTGTGGGTGGGGGATTGCCGGGGAAATCTCCGCGATAGCGAGCCAGGACGTTCGGTGCCTGTTGTGCAGCAGCAGAACATCTCCCAGCTGACCGGAATTATCTCCCCTTCACTTTTCAGTAATCTTAACTTTTCGTTTTGGTGCTTAACCCACCTTTTGTCGGGTTAATTAAGCTAACCGTAAAGACAGCTAAACGCAAAGGGGGGAGAAATTCGGCAGGGAGGAGATTGCTGGGTCTGATATAGTCTGTTTCCCGACGTTTAATTAAACTGCCGTTAGCGTCGTAAACACCAGGCACTGGAGATAAGTTCTTGGGGGTTGCTGTAATGGAAGTAGCTGGCTGATAGCTGACTGGGGGCTAACGGTAACTAGCTAGCTTTATGTCCCAGGGCTGTTGTCAGCTGTCATCCCGACTGAGTCTCTCTGCGCCGGGGGAGTGAGGCAGACAGACCGGGGTGTGCTACTTTGGCTAAATTAGCATTGGATTAATCGTCTATCTATACAGCTAACGTTAACGTTACTAGTGAAGTTATTCGTGGGTTAGCTCAGTCCTGTTAGCTGTGGTCGAAACAGTCATACTAAAAATAACTATTAGCGTGTTGAACAATGTTGTAACCTCAATTTTACCCACAAAGCTTTAGCATCAACGTTAGCATATTGTAGTAACGTCAAGCTGGTATCGATATTGAACTTTCAAAATAGATAAGGTCTCTGTTGTATTACTGTGATAAAAAGTGGGATGTAATTAATCACAAAATGATGCTGTATGGCAAAAAAAAGCAGTATTACGGTTACAAGTATTTTTTTTCTGAGACATTGTATGATTTACAATTACTCCTGAACGTATCATCTTGGTGTCAGTGTTCTGACGGAAGTTAGAGTAACTGGAGGGTGAAAGGTTATATGACGCCACTGACGGGCGACTAAAGGAAACGTGCCGTGTCTGAAAATAAAATAACAGATTTCTCTGGGTTTGACATTTGGTGGAAACATTTAGGATAGTGTAAGAACACAACTCATAAAAATATATAACATAGGTATGGTCATTTTTAGACATTTTAAAGCAGAAATGTTACATATTGTACCTTTAATATATGATCCACATTAGGGCTGGGCGATATATCGATATTATATCGATATCGTGATATGAGACTAGATATCGTCTTAGATTTTGGATATCGTTATATCGTGATATGACATAAGTGTCTTTTCCTGGTTTTAAAGGCTGCATGACAGTGAAGTGATGTACTTTTCTGAACTTACCAGACTGTTCTAGCTGTTCTATTATTAATGATTATTTATCTAAAATCTAAGTGTGAAGATATTTTGCGAGAGCACCAACTGTCAACTCTAGAATATATTGCCGTAATATCGATATCAAGGTATTTGGTCAAGAATATCATGGTATCTGATTTTCTCTATATCGCCCAACACTATATTAGAAAATATAGGATGTAGAAATAAGCGCTGAAAATGTGTAGAAGAAAAATGTTACAATTTAAAACGTTGGAAAAAACTAAAACAAACTGAAACATTTGCTCTTACTTTGCGGAAAAAATATCGGGATATATATCGTTTATCGATATTCAGCCAAAATATAATCGGGATATGACTTTTGGTCCATATCGCCCAGCCCTAATCCACATAACTGATGATTATTTATCTAAAATCTAAGTGTGAAGATATTTTGTTAAAGCACCACTTGTCAACCCTAGAAAATCACTGCAATATTGATATCGAGATATTTGGTCAATAATATTGTGATATCTGATTTTCTGGGCGATAGGGAGAAAATCTGAGAATTATATTTACTTACTTTCGACACAGTAAGCAAAGTAAAAGTCCCATAAGATATCAATGCGTGGAAAGATAAGCCTGATTAGTTTATCTGTCTCTGGGGGTCTTACACACCTACTAAGGTTTGATTGACACATTTTGGGAAAATCACGTGACAGCGGTTGTCAAGAAAAAAATCAACTCTCCGGAATACCATGATGTGTCTAAAGTGTCAGGAATGTAGTGCAGAGCCTTGCCCCTTTCCCTGTTTTAACAACAAGCCTTAAGTGTAGGGCAGAGCCGAGGGGAGCGCCATTAACGTTACGCTCGTTATACTGTTTGGTCCCAGCGATAACGATAACATGTATCGTTATCGCTAACGATCTTACAATCCGTAAGATTAATGTCGAAAAGGTAGCTAGCGATAACGAAAACATGTATCGTTATCGCTAGCTACCTTTTCGACATTCATCTTACGGACATCAAAGAATATGACATAACACGGTGTAAACCTAACGCTGGCTAGCTTCACTCTCAGAATCATGCAATTAATTGAAACCTTACCTTCTTCACCATAACGATCATAAATGTCCTTTTTCTTTGGGTCGCTCAAAACGTCATAAGCTTCAGCGATTTCTTTGAATTTTTCCTCGGCTCCCGGTGACTTGTTTTTGTCGGGATGGAAGCGCAGAGCCTGCTTACGATAAGCTTTCTTTATATCGTCCTCCGACGCTCCTTTTTTAATTCCCAAAATGTCGTAGTAGTCTTTATCCATTTTGACCATCCAGTGGCCTGTTTAGTAAATGTTACAGATGTTCGGAAACGGGTGTTTATGAAGCAAGTCCTCAAACCGTCCTATGTCTCTACTAACGCTGCTGCCCCGCCAAGTATTTTCTTTATAAACCGCGTGGAAACTTCGAGAGTTTTCCATAAACGGCCCGAACATTCCCAACTGTGACAGTTAAGCCACGAAACGCCCATCGACGTCGTGCTGCCTTCAGGGGCTGTCGGAATTATTTCTGTACAGTAACATACCTTGCCTTACCAGTCTCCCAAAACTCGATATGGCTATAACATTGGTGTAAGTTTTCAGACCCTTCACTAACGTGAAAGTACCAATACAGCAGTGTGAAGTAGCCTACACCATTACAATAAAAAGTTCTTCATTCAAAATTCTATTTGAGTACAAGTAAAAGTAGTAGCCTATGTAAAATGACCTTGTTTTGCTCTTGTGAGTCACAAGCAAAACATTTAGGAAACTACCCTACTGTTTTGATATTTAACATGTAACGTTAGGCATATACTGATCATATGTTTGTATGCAAAATCTTAATCTGTATAGTACTTTGTATCAATATCTGTCAAATAAAATGTAGTCAAATTAGCCTAAAATGAAAATACTCAAGTAAAGTGCAAGTAGGCTACATCTACATGCCCATTGCCCTATGGACATTGCTATTGCTGAAATGGCATACTACATCACAAGCAGTCCCAGCTAATGCTATGAATAAACCACAATAAACAATAGCCTAGAAACCGTTACTTGTTGGGCAAGACTTGTGCAAGAATAAAAAGACAGACTCCTCTCACTGAACCCTGGATAGATTGCTGGCAAAAGCTTTTGTTATGCTTGAAAATGGCCCAGATTCAAGATTACTAAATCCCCTGCGTACTGGCTGGTATAGTGCGGTGCACAACAAGGACATGTAGGGCATAACATTGTGGCACTTTACCTTTAGGGGAGCCAATAAAGGTTCTTCAAAACAAATATTCCCCATATGATCACCTTTCTTAGACCTGTGACTTGAGTAAAACATGTATAGCCTACTTTTAATGAGGTACTAATGTCAATTTTATATGGCTTGTCTAAATCTGTGTTCAAGTACATACAAGATGGCTTTAAAATTATGTATGGAAGTTGAAAGAAGACAGGCAAGAACCATAGAACAAAATTTTGCTTAGAAAGATAGATTAGAAACTGTATTGGACCTTCAATAGAGTGAGCTAAGTATGATACTACATATGCTAACGTGCTTAGGCCTACAGTCTTATAGCCTGTGTTTTTGCATTTGTAGATTTTATTTTTTTTGTAATGCGGTACAGTTTGGCCATCGGACTGCATGATTTATGCAACCAGATATAACACCACCAAACTAAGACAACACTTTCGCAGCTCAGGATTGGTGGTATGTCCAAAGATTTTGAATAATTTTAGATTGGACAATATTTCCATTTTGTTTGATTCATGTTCTGTAACACTGCTTTGCACGTTGTACAAAGACAGGAGACATGTGTACGAGTAGCACTTGAAGGCAGCATTTCAGATTCAGTGTACAACATGCATGTACAAGCTTCAGCTTACACTCAAATGTCGATCAGAGATTTGTTGGGGCAGGTAACACCCTTAGCAGTGTTCACATTGAAAATAGTGCCCACTAAGTTACTGAGAGCAATCTCTCAACTTTATACATCATTTGGGTATTGTAATCGTAAAATAAAACAAACAAGCATTTGGATGTAACTTAATAAACAATATACCTTCTAAAAAAGAGCTCTACACACTCATGCACGAGTCGAGCATGGTCGAACACACGAAGACCACAAAAGAACCTCATTAGGTTTTCTTTAGCTGTCCTGTGTTTCATTTTACAACAATGCTTGGGGTGTTGCCAATGGTGACTGCACTATTTGTATGAGATACTTGTCTCTGTTAAGTCAGGCAGAACCCGTTTTTCAGGGATGAGAGTGGTTTGGTTACGGTGGAGTTCAGAACAATATTCTTTTAGAAAGGCCATAATGCCTATTATGCCACTTGCTTTGAACATTTTAGTCAATCAATTTAAAGTATTTACATACATATGTAGCCCTGTATATTATGTATATTAAGTGTATTTGACAACAAGAGTTGAGACAATTATGGCACTTTTGGAGATATAAGACTTGCAGGCGAGGTTTTATCTAGAATCTGTATGGGAATACATCATTTTATGTTTGGTATGTGCTAAAATTGTTATTCTTTTCAATATGTGTTGATTTGCTACTGCACAAGAACATTGTTTTGGGTAAATGTGCATTGAAAAAAAACAATTCATAGCCTGACAGTTTCCTTTATAATAAGTGTTGCTTTTTGTTATAGATTGGAAAGGATTATAAAAAGACAATGTACCAGGCAAATAGCAAACTTTATTTAAGCAGGACAATTTATGCATGAGGAAAACTGAATATACACAGAAATGCATTTTAACAAGAAAAGACAAATCAGAAATCAGAAAAAGATTTATTGCCAGGTAGCACTTAGGAATTTGCCTTGGTTTGGTACATACATAAAAACACATTTAAACATTAATATTAAATAGAAAAACAATAAATACAAAAACACATATAACATTAACAAGGATGTAGGATTATATTCAATGTCAATGGGGGACCGGGGTCTGCAGACTGCAGAGGGGAAGAAACTGTTTTTGTGGCTTGAGGGTTCTGATGGACCACAGCCTCCTCCCAGAGGGGAGGGGGTGAGAGATAATAAAGATAGAAACGAAGATACATATTGTGCAATTGTGGGGTAAAATACATAAATACTGTAGTAGCATAAACTTGACAAAGAGATGCAAAAAGAAATTGGAAAAAATAATGGCATTCAGCTTGGAAGTTACTTTTGGGAAGAGTCAACAGATAGATCAATTTTCTATATAGTTTAGGGGAAGTGGTCCACATTGTGTCGTCGCCCGTTGGATCGGTAAACCTCATGACCTGCGCACAAATGGACAGAGCTGCTACTCAAAGAGCAATGCATGATAGGTACATGATAATCCAATTGACCGGTAGGTTAGCAAAGCTGCGACCTCTCTATTTGCTCAAATGTCATTGGCTACGACACTGATAGTGTCTGAAGGCTGCCGGTTTTGATTGGCTGCTGCGCGGACGTAGTGCCCGCCTAAGGTGGCCCCAGCAGTCGCACATTACTCCGCTGATTGGAGGCGGCTTTGTCACTCGACTCTGATATTAAGGAAGGGGGTGCAAGCTGCCAAGATGAAGCACTACGAGGTAAGTAGTGTCTATGAAAGTCTAAATCTTCAATGGGGCGCTTTATGGGGTTACAGTTTAATTAATCAGAACAATGCAGGGGTTTCCTGTGATTTATGTAAGGGTAAATTCCACCAGAACAGTCATAGAGCTTTAAACATGAGCAGTAAAGATCGCATACTGCAGCAACAACGCTTGTCATGTACTGGTTGCGATGACCCGGGGATTTGTGGCCTCTCGTGTACGGGAATTAACGGTTATCGGCTAATATCGTCCCTGAAAGTCAAGCTGCACCCACAGTTATGGCGAATTACACTTGCATTCTGTATTTGTTAGGTCTTCGATACGCTGAATTTCGATGTTAGCTGAACACAGACCACTGTGTTCAAGATAATTGCTCGCCTGGCTGGAATGGCGCATGGCAGCTTCTTATCATTGTTATTACCCAATAATGCAGGTGAAGAGTCAAGTGTGCAAACCCTGTTAAATTAACTCTCATGGCTTGGATGTGATGTGTTGTTTAACGCCGCATCAGCATCAGTCTGACCCTATGTTGAGGGAAGAAACTTAGAAAGAAAAAACAGATATCTGTTATTGTCTCAAAAACATCCAGACTTGACTCATCACACAGGCCTGTATTAGTATTTTATCATTAATAATGTGAAAAATTACAATAAAAGCATCTCTAAATGTTGGCAAAAAGAATTTCCAAAACCCATCCGACAGGATTTGAACTAGTCTGACAGAAACTGACCCAACCAGTGCTTCTTCGGTTCCTCTTCTTTCTGTTGACAGATGTGGCTGTTGCAACAGATGAGGGGTGAAACAACATTTAAATAATGAAACATATATACAGTATCTCACAAAAGTGAGTACACCCCTCACATTTTAGTAAATATTTCATTATATCTTTTAATGGGACAACACTGAAGAAATGACACTTTGCTCTAGTATTAAGTGTACAGTTTGTATAACAGTGTAAATGTGCTGTCCCCTCAACATAACTCAACACACAGCCATTAATGTCTAAACCGCTGGCAACAAAAGGGAGTACACTCCTATGTTAAATTCCCATAGAGGCAGGCAGATTTTTATTTTTAAAGGCCAGTTATTTCATGGATCTAGGGTACTATTCATCCTGATAAAGTTCCCATGGCCTTTGGAATTAAAATAGCCCCACATCATCACATACCCTTCACCATACCTAGAGATTGGCATGGTTTTATTTCAGTTAGCCTAAAAGCTGGTTTGATTTGCATTGAGAGATGATCTTATGGAAAGTACCCCTTGATCCCTGGATCCATGAAATAACTGGCCTTTAAAAATAAAAATCTGCCTGCCTCTATGGGAATTTAATATAGGGGTGTACTCACTTTTGTTGCCAGCGGTTTAGACATTAATGGCTGTGTGTGGAGTTATTTTGAGGGGACTGCACATTTACACTTTAAATGTTATAAGCTGTACACTTAATACTTTACATTGTAGCAAATTGTAATTTCTTCAGTGTTGTCTCATTAAAAGATATAATGAAATATTTACTAAAATGTGTGTGTGTACACACACACACACACACACACACACACACACACACATATATATATATATATATATATATATATATATATATATATATATATATATATATATATATATATTTATTTATTTATTTATTTATTTATTTATTTTGCACTGGTGTTGGACTTTGTTTGCACTGGCCAATGTGTCAGTAGAAGGCCATTCCTGTGACCCCTAATTGATCTGCTAGACTTACCTTTTCATGGCCATGGCCATTGAAATGGAATGATAAGCCAGTAAGTATGCATTGTGACCACATTTACCACAACCTGTATCTTCAGTTAACACCTTCTGGCCATACACTTGGCTCTATACACTTGGCTGCATTTGAATACCACTAGCCTGCACATTTCTGAAGTATGTGTGAAGCCACTGTGTTATAATCAGACCTATGTTTCCATGTTGTAACTATTGGCCAGTATTCATTGTGAGTGCTAAGATTTTGTGAAGGTGGAAGAAAGATTTACAGAATATGGCATATGTGACCATAGTGCGTTTTGCAGTTTGAATACACACCTACGGTAAAAGCATATAGAGTTACGCCAGTATGCAACCATGTGGGTGAAAATGTTTTGTGTATGTGGCCAATGAAACTGAATGACTATCCAGTAAATAGGCATTGTTGCACCATTAGCTACAACAAGTATGCTAGCTGAAGTCACAAAAATGTGGTCGTTGCCGGGGTGTGGACTGTGACTAATACCCTAACAGTACACATGTTAAAAGATACATGCTCAAACCAGTGCAGACAGGTGCTCTTTCAGTCCATTTCTTTCTATGTATTCCTTTAAACATTTTTTTAAATCAAATTATATTAAAATGTAAGAACCATTTTGTTGAATCAGTCATAATGGTTTCTATTATTTACTTTTTGCATGCTTTACAGGACACCACATCAATCTAAAGCCAAACAGAAATACTTTAACAACTAAAAATAGTAAATCGTTATTTTTGTTAGCTACGATGTAACACCAAAAATATCTTGGGGTATAAATCAAACTGTAGATGTTATCCATTTGGGTCATTACATAGATAGTTGTCACATAACACCAGAGAGCTGCTTCACTTTCACAGTGGTCTGTCTTGCTTACACACCGACTGCCCATCAGTATCTTGACGTGTGTACAAAAGCACTTTCGGAGCAAAGAGACATTTCCAGTTAATCTGTCTAAAAAAAAAAAGTAGGCTAATCTTTCCAGATTACAATAAGTGGTGTCTTACCTTGGGATAAGCGGTACAGGCAAAAACAGCAAAGAACAGCAAAAGTCCACTGTCATAATTAAAGCCTATTCCTCCCTGCTTCACCCTCACCCCAGAGTGCATTACCAGGACAGACTGCCAGACAGAAGCTTTATATAGACGAGATGGGGGAGGTACCATGGTAGTAGGTATGCTTGGCACAGGGAGGCTGAGATGGGGTTATTTCCCCGAAGTCTTAACCGTAGTGTCATGTGTCCTGCAGGGTTGCAGCAGTGTACCGTTTTCACAGTATACCACAGTATGAAGATTGACTGTTATGCTGCATACATTTCTTGTCTACATTATGGGAAAAAATGTTTTTTTTAATGGTGACTTTTTACACTTGCTTCTTTAAAAAATGGTTTCAATTATAATAATGCATTTATAAAAGAAAGAAGTGTCAGGAACGCTTCTGTTATCCTTTTAACCACCAGTTAAAAGGATGACCAAGAAAGTCATAAAAAGTGACAAAAAGGCTTTTAATAAATAGGGCAAGACATTAAAAATACACCAACACGTGTCGGCATGAGCTTTCCTCAGGGTGTGAAACCTCCTTAGCATGGAAATGATTTTTTTATGACTTTCTTGGTCATAATTCTTCCTTTTTATAATAATGCATTTGTTCTGCTATCTGTTACTTGTTTATTCGCTCCAGTTTATGGAAACAGGCATTAGTTGCATTTCTTATTTGCAACATTTTAAAAGTTTGTTTAAAATTAGTTTGACAATTGAATGGAAGCATGGCTATAGATACATGACTGGCCTAAACTTTCATGTTGCCACCATGGAAACTGAATCCCAACTGTTTGTCATTAGAGAGTGGAAGGGTGGGGGTGGGCTTCACCAAGGGGAATGCCCCAACTAAGCCCTCAGAGTCTGGAGTATTATCACCCCTTGGTGGCAGGAAAAGGTGACTCCCCATGTGAGTGACCGAGAGATCTAGCTTCTAAGTCTGCACACTCCGTAAAAAGTATGCGGTCTGTGTGTGTGTAAGACCCTAAACTGGTCCATTCAGGTGTGTGATCAAAGGTTGGTGATGTACATCAGGGCTGTAGATACAGTAGATGGACAAATGGACAGTACTGCACTAAGTGTAAGTGAGCGCCATGACATCACCACAAAGGCGTAGATGGGTGGGTGTCTGTAGGGAGAGGGTTGGTCATGCAGAGTTAACAGTAGACGTTTATATTTAGCTGGGGAGAGGAAAAGAGTGGGACAAACTAGGAAAGGGGGATTGCTGTTTGTCATATTACCTCTCCTCCATCTTCCCACTTAGCCGGGGGTTGAGAGGTGTCAGGAGTCATCAGGTGTCCTTTTCTTAGGGAGGAGTTATGTTGAAATGTAGCTACTGCTCTAATAGCTACTGCTCTAGTGTCTCATGAAGTTTCCTTCATGAGGTATTTGCAGATGATCTACTGCAGACAGATTGCCAGGAGGATACTGGGCATTCCTGTGTACGCAACTGTGCACACACATGTGGCGTATGTCCGCGCTCCAGGGGTCGACTGGCAGTTAAATAAAGCAACACACCAGAAGTGAAAGAATGAGAGGGGGGCAAAGAGGGCGGGAGAGCGAGAGAATGGCCGAGAAAAAGAGGAGGGAGGGGTAGAGAAACAGGGGGAGAGACTGATTTATTTCCACAGCTGAGAGCTCCTCTATGGTTTGTCGTAGATTTCGGACAGACAGTTGAGAGGTGAAGAGTGAAAAGAGAGCCGAAAGAGTGAGGGAAAGAAGGGAAAAATACTGAGTGCAGGAGGAGGACTGTGGACATGGATGCCCTAGCACTAGAGGCCACCAGCACTAAAAAGCCATCTAACGGGGCGGCGGCGGTGGCTGCCCCGCTGCCGGCTCAAGCCCCGGTCAAGCGCAAAGCTGCTAAAAAAACTAAAAAGGCTGTTGTTTTCTTTGAGGTGGAGATACTGGATGCCAAGACCAAGGACAAGCTCTGCTTCCTGGACAAGGTGAGAACGTATTTCTAACAGTTTTTCATCTTGATTTCAGTACAAGTATACTTTTTTCTAACCTCATCTCTGACAAAAAGTGTGTGTGTGTGTGTGTGTGTGTGTGTGTGTGTGTGTGTGTGTGTGTGTGTGTGTGTGTGTGTGTGTGTGTGTGTGTGTGTGTGTGTGTGTGTGTGTGTGTGTGTGTGTGTGTGCCCTCTTACATGCATACGATACAGCACTGCTGTTTTCTGTTAGCTGGGTACGCAAGGTTTTTTCGCACACACACACAGGGGTAGACAAAATATCAACTGTACAGTACAGCTGTGCAAACCAGTACGACAGCCCTCCAACAAATCCAACCTTTTGTGAACTTTGTTGACTTTTCATTGTGAAACTGTTTGAGAGCGGCTGATTAAACTCTGTGGTGATTGTTTTGTGCAGACATAATACTAGGTACAGTTGACCTTACATAAGGCATTACACCAATACCACAACCTACCTGGATGGCCTCGGAACTGCAGCTCTGAGCGGTCTCTAAACCCTGAACTTCTCCCAAGAAGAGAAAAAGTCCTACATAATGTTCATGATATTACATGATATACATGATGATGAAATTTTTGATAAATAATCGTCATTAATGTGTATATAATGACTAAGTGGGTAAAGGCAAATAATAGAAAAGCTAGGTCTGGTAATTTCAAAAAATTACATCACTTTACTGTAATCCAGCCATTAAAACCAGGGACATATAACACGTGCCATATCACGATATTACGATATCCAAAATCTAAGACGATATCCACTCTCATATCACGATATTGATATAATATCGATATATTGCCCAGCCCTACTCTCAACCCAGTCGTATGTTTTTCTCCAAGACGCCAACCCCAGTTGGGTACAGGGGCAGGACAGATTAGTTTGCGCACAATAGATATTGTCATCTTTTCAAAATACAGCAGTTTGTAGAAGTAGTCCCTCATAGATGTACTATAGAGAATTTGTTTTTGTTTTGTAACTAATATTTAATTGTCTGTTTTGGAGATAGAAACTGAGTAAAAATGAGACCCAGCAAGTTAACACTTTGGCTTCATGGTTCCGCTCTCATTAAGGTTGAACCATGTTGCTGTAACGTGAAGTGTAAATGTTCTGTGGTTTAGTCTCAGATGTAATACGAGTTTTGCAGTACAGTCAGAAAAGGTAAATGTGATACTGACTGATCTACTTAAGTTGTGTTAACAGTCAGGATTTAGTATCACTGTTGCATTAGCCACCATTATTTTGATAGGACCTTGAAATTCATTGTTTTATCAGGTATATTTACAGTAATTTAATTAATTAATTTGTTATTGTTGTATTAGACTGCTTTCATTTGTTACTGTCAGGCCTGTAACTCAGTGCTGTTGCATTAGGAGGGTTAAGTGTGTTGTTGGTGTGAGGCCTGTTGGTGTATACAGTTGCATTAGCTAAGTTTACAGTGGGGTTAGTCTGTCAGCTGGGCCAGACTCAGCTTATCAAAGCCTGCTTCTCAAGTATAAAGTGCTATCCTTGTTGGATTATACCCTGTAGTCGGCTTAGCAGAGTTTCCATGGCGTTATCATGCACAATCTTAACACCTTTTTTGGAGAGCAAGTTTCACAGGTTTGACAGATATAGATCTGGAACTGGATAAAGGGCTTTTTGGGGGACTGGTTTCCTGAAGTAGGTCAGCAGAGCTAAACTAACGGACTGAGTTAGAAGTAAAACTCTTGTCAGGGTTACTAGGGCAGACTCCGTGATCTCAATACTGAATGAAGCCTGTGGAAAAAAACCAAGGGGGCAGCAGTGGTCACAGAGAGGCGGTTTCTCAGTGATGTCATGCTGCTGAAAATGGCCTGTAGTCCTCTGGACGACGTGATCAGAAGACAAGACTCTTACAGTAGCAGACTTCTTCAGTCTACTTTAGATGGGTCACACAATGTTTGAGGAACTTTTTCTCACAGAAAATACTAGTTCTTTAAGTTCCTAAAATACTATAATAAGGGTAACAGTTTTAGGCTTTTTCATCTAAGCATTAGTGCTAAAATAATCTAGCTCTACCACACAATCTGATTAATGTAGCCTTTGATTCTTAGTATGGCCAAACTCAGTGCTCTCTAACAAAGCAAACAAATTTGAGACACAAACTTGCTAAACATTAAGTGTTTACACTAGGCTGATGAGCTCATCTATGTGGAAGAATATGTTTCATACTATATCTTGCAAGTCTCCTCCTAGGTCAAACCTTTTGCTTGTATGGTGTGATTGCATACTAGTATACATTCTTTTTATTTTAAAAATCATTTTTTGGGGGCTTTTCCCTTTTTATTTCAGAGTGGATAGAGATGAAAGGGTGAGAGAGATGGGGGATGACACGCAGGTCGGATTTGAACCCTGTGCCGCTGCAGGACTCTGCAAACACAGGGCAAATGTTCTTACTGGGTGAGCTAGAGGCCGCCCCAATACTGGTATACATTTCACAGAAGCATTTTAGCTCCCCTAGTCCAGGCCAGCAGGGAAATATAGGCTTACTGCTAAAATGTTTGGAGAAACCTGTCACCAACTTCATAAATGTCAGAGGCCTTGAGAGAAATTTGATGTGGATGCCTGAGATATTCTAGTTATGTAATGTGCAGAAAGCATAGTTTGTTTTCATAAGGAATTTTCTGAATTTTCGGTTTCCATTCGTTTCAGTTCAATAACTTGCAGCGACTTGGAACGTGTACAAGACGGACCATCTGTCATTTACAAAATAATGAAGGAAGGGATAGTATTCACATCTCTCACTCTCTAAGTTTATTTTTGTAACCTTCAGAAATGAATGGATATCAGTGGTTGCATGAAACATTGTTTAAAGGCATCTACTAATTCAAACGTCAAAGCTTCATAAACTGGTCTATGAGTCAGTCTTTTTCATACGGGTTAGGTAAGTGTAACATGCTTAAAAGTCATTTAAAAAAATGTATTATATTATTTAATAAGATAAAGTAACCATGTGTATTAAATGGGCTAAAACATGCGGAAACACTGGTGTTTTCTTTTATATTGATAAGGTCATCATTATGAATGAAACAGTTTTTTTAACTCGGGTCAAAACTATATTTTTCCATGCAGAGTGCCACAGTTACTGGACCTTATTAGGGATGCACCAATTAAATGTTATATAATGTTTTATATTATTATATATATATATATATATATATATATATATATAATTTTTTTTTTTTTTAATTCAAAAATTGTTTTATAAAATTTCTATTGAGCTGGTCAGATGGTATTCCACATAAATCATGTCACACTGAACATACTGTAAATGGCTGGCGTAAGCTTGTAGAGCTAAGAACATATTGCTGCCTGTAGACTAGCAGAGCTCACCACTCTCAGTATTCAGGCCATATGTTAGATGTGTACTGTACATCTAACATAATTTCATATCACTAAAAGGTAGAGATACTCATATTTTTAAATGGTTTTCTTAGTGCAAAAGAGAAAGGTCTGACGGAGGGTATGTAGTGTGTAAGCTGCCTCAACTCAAACAGATAAAGCCATTTTATCAGATATTGAGAATGATGGCTTTAAGTTACCTGACTCCGCCTCGGGCCAGGAGGTTTCACTACTCTATCGTCGTGTGTGTGTGTGTGTGTGTGTGTGTGTGTGTGTGTGTGTGTGTGTGTGTGTGTGTGTGTGTGTGTGTGTGTGTGTGTGTGTGTGTGTGTGTGTGTGTGTGTGTGTGTGTGTGTGTGTGTGTGTGTGTGTGTGTGTGTGTGTGTGTGTGTGTGTGTGTGTGTGTGTGCCCTAATACCAGCTGTTAAATAAACCACATGGGGTATGTGAGCTAAATTTACAACTAATCGCCATCATGAATGGAAAACAGGGCTATTATCTGTGTGTGTACATGTCCCTCCACTTATTTATTGTGGTGTTATTTAAAGGTCGAGCCAAATGCCACTATTGGAGAGATCAAGTCTATGTTCCACAAGAGCCGTGAGTGCCATCTCTCTGCAGGCGTCTAAAGCCTAATAAATCTGATTTAACATCAAGCTAATCTTGAAGCTGAACACAGAAATATTCACAATGTCTGTGACGTATTTATGTATCCGTTTCAGATCCTCAGTGGTACCCAGCCAGGCAGTCCATTCGCCTCGACCCCAGTAAGTCAGCCAAAGTGTGATCGTCTATCAGTATACTTAAAGTGATCATAGTACTACTTCTCTCCACAATCAACTCGTACTGTACTGTACATCTCATTAAGTAAGTGTGTGTGTGCGTTTCAGAGGGGAAGTCTCTGAAGGATGAGGATGTTCTGCAGCATCTCCCTGTGGGAACCACGGCAACCTTCTACTTCAGAGACCTGGGAGCCCAGATCAGCTGGGTCACAGTGAGTACAATATGTCATGCTGTCACAGTCCAACAGTCCTGACAAGCTCACATACAACAGACGAGTGGGATCAAGGACAGCTATATTGAGATTTCCCGCTGGGTAAAAAGGGCATGTGTGTGTGTGTGTTTGTGTGTGTGTGTTGTACTAGCTCTTCTGGGAGAGGCAGGTACGGGAGAGACAGAACAAAGAGAAGGAATATGATATCTTTCTAACACAACAACAAACCAGTATATTTAACAGAGTCTCACATTGCCAGGGCTATCTCCACAGCGCTGTGTCAGTGCTGCGGTATGATCTGGCTACACCACATATCTATTCCGGGATAGGAAAAAAAGAGGGGACCATCCGGCTAGTGGGAGACCCGCCAAATGTCAGGCTTTATCCCAGCAATGTACAACCGTTGAGCCAGACTACCAAGGCTCTGACTTTTCCCGTCCTGCTTACCTTTTTCAGGTCTTTCTGACGGAGTACACCGGTCCTCTGGTTCTCTATCTGATGTTCTACTTCAGAGTTCCCTTCATCTACGCACCCAAATATGACTTTACCACCAGTAAACACTGGGTCGTACAGTGAGTGTCTCCAACACACCTTCACAGACTTTATATACAGTAGTTAGGTAGCGTTGTCTCGTCCCCCAGAGAGCAATTGTGTCCTCCTTAAGTTGTCTCAACTTTAAGGAGTAGTGGGAAATACGCTGATTTGCTTTCTTGCTAAGAGTTGGATTGAAAAAGATCGATACCAGTGTTGGGTCTGTATGTAGAATATTAAGTTTTAGCCAACAACAACAATGCTCTGGGACTGGATGTCTTCCATTCTGGTCAATCATATCACCACTGTTCAATAGAATATAGGCCAAATTCAGTCTCACCTCCAAACTCATTGTTTGTTAAAACCCAGTGGAGACCCCACTGATCAATCTAGTTACCATTCCTAATCAACAGACTAATTAAACTATTAGCAAGACTGTAGCTACCATACATCCAGACCAGTGGCATTTATTAAAGGAAGGCATTTATTCACCAACACTTGCAAAATGATAAAAAGCAGCCAAGCAAAAAAAAGCAGCTGTCAAATAATAAAATTAGACACTGTGGAAAAGCATTTGATAGAGTTAACTTGTGCCATTCCTATTTGCAGCGCTTCAGAAACTAGGATGGTCCAAAGCCCTGTTTCTACCAAGCAGTCCGGTTCTGTTCAGTTCGGCTTTTTACACATTAGAACAGTTATTTCTAGCACACTGATCCGATACTAAAAGGGGAAGCTAGAAACACTGCAGTCCGCGATTGGTGCCGACGTTCCTCTGCATCGTCGGTGAAGAGGAAATAGATCGAGAGCTGGATGGAAGAGTGCGGAATAAAAGGTTTCTCAGCACATGGCTGTCCATGGCTGTTATGTACCTGCATCCTCTTTTTAATAACTAGTGGAGCTAACACATGTGTTTGTGCCTTTTTTTTTTTTTCAGTCTCGCCTGTATGTGTCACTCGTTCCACTTCTTTAAGAGGCTTCTGGAGACGCTGTTTGTCCATCGCTTCTCTCATGGAACAATGCCGTTACGCAACATCTTCAAGGTGAGATGCATTCTACCACTCAAGCTGTCATAGCCTGCCTTACATTAACATGGGCAAAGGTGTAATGCAGTTTTTTTTTATGGAGTAAAAGATGAATAACTAGCTATTCAATTTGTGATTGGGGGAAAAAAAAAAGTGCCTGTAAGTGACAATGTTCCTGTTTCATTCAGAACTGTACCTACTACTGGGGCTTTGCAGCATGGATGGCCTATTACATCAACCACCCACTGTACACACCACCCAGTGAGTATGCACGCACCAAACACTCACATATACCGTTTCATTGTAACTCTTTTTTTCATTTTTACTCTTGTTAATTGTGTCTTGTTGCAGTCTACGGGGAGCAACAAATCAGACTCGCTCTCGTCATATTCTTGGTGAGAATCTTTCTATCCTTAACACTTAGCTCTGTAAACTATCCTTCATAAGTTGACTAATAAAAAAATTAAAAAAACATAATTTTAATTGTATTTTGTCCATTAGTTTTTTTTATACCCTTTTGCTCTACACATTATTGAATCACTTGTTGTTTTTTAGTTCTGTCAGATCGGCAACTTTTCCATCCACATTGCTCTTCGGAACCTCCGTCCACCAGGTATACACACACACACACAGACACACACACACACACAGACAGACAGACAGACAGACAGACAGACAGAGCAAAGACTACAGTAGCTCTACAATGAGAATACATACACAAAGGCTTTTTACTGTAATATAGGATGTTTTTAAATTGAAGCCCCTGAAGACATTATTACATATATTTTGACTCAACAAGCAAAAGATCCTGATACAAATATAGCTAAATCCTGATTGGTGCACAGAAGTATGTGACATCAGTTGTTGTTTTTTTTCAACTAAGCCCAACCCACCTCAAACCAGTGAGAAGAGCACAGACAAAGCAACACAGATGGAAATCTCTCATGTGAAATAACCAAAACTGCTCATACTTTGGCAGGAAATTGTGTGTTTATATAGTACCCAACCGCTCATAGTGAGAAGATAATTGAGAACATTGGTTTTCATAGTATTTAAGTTCAATTTAGAAAACTATCATTCATCAGTATATTTACTTTTAATATTGGGCCAAAGGAACGAATAGATGGATTTCAAAACAAAAACAAACTTTCTTCGACATCCCCTTTCTTTTGCTATCTTCATCCAGGCTCTAAGACCAGAAAGATTCCCTATCCAACCAAGAACCCCTTCACCTGGATCTTCCTGCTGGTCTCCTGCCCCAACTACACCTATGAGGTCACATGTTTTATGCATCAAGTGATGGCGGATAAGTTTTCTCTGCATGAATGTGGCATTAATTGCTTGCAAATAAAGCAGAGAATTGTAAAGTTAGCTTAAAAAGAATACACATTTATTGCACAGCTGGAAGTTTTAATCTTTGGGAAATTAGTCCACCTGATTACATTGTCCCATGTAGCTATTGTATCATTGTACTTTACCTTTTTTTTGTTTGTTTAAAAAGACTGAAAGTTTTTTTTAGTTAAACGTGCGGCTGCTGCCCTCTTGTGGTACGAGTCTGTGTGTAACATCCCTCCTCTCCCTCTTGCAGCTGGGCTCCTGGCTTGGCTTCACGCTCATGACCCAGTGTCTGCCAGTGGCCTTCTTCACCTTGGTGGGTTTCATCCAGATGACTGTGTGGGCCAAGGGGAAGCACCGCAGCTACCTGAAGGAGTTCCGCGACTACCCTCCTGTCCGCTCACCCATCCTGCCCTTCATCCTGTAGAGGACTACTTGACCGCTCCCCTCGCCCCTTCTGCTCTCCCTGCTTGTAGGAGTCAAATACACCCCCTCCTAAACTGAGAGTGTGCTCTCCCTTTTTCTACCCTCCAAAATCTCCACTGGAACTTAGTAGACTACTGACTGAAAGAATCTAACCCTGTACCCTTTTCCTTTCCTCCCCCCCAAATTTTCTTTTGCTTCCCATCTGCCATCCCTGTAATATTGAGTGCAAATGTGAAGCACTCGATTGCTTTTTTAAATTGCCCACAAACCCATTCTGATTGGTTAACCGACATGTGTTTGAGCTCCCAGAGCAGATATTCACCTTCAAACTACCCAGTGTATATTCAGTGACATACTGTACATAGATAATGTAAACATGTCCAACAACTTTGTCATCTAATACTTTTTTTTTTTTTAGGCTGAATCTGCATCTGGTGAGAGTCAGTAAAATTTCAACGGTTTAGTTTTTATATCAATTCATCTAAATTTGAAATCATGAGTCATTTTTGTAGATGCCTGAAGTAATTTATTAAAAAAAGGTTAACCAAAATGTTGTTGCGTTGCTCCGTTATGTATTACAGGTGTCACTCTGTGCAGCACCACTCCAGCCCGGGAATATTGGAGCTTTGTCCAAGGATGTATTGTGCAGACGTTAGTGTCACCAATAGGCAAAACAGACACATTTTACAGGCTCAATTGGGTCATCTGAATTTGGTTGCAACTACATGTTCAAAATATGGGGAAATCACACCTGCAAGAATTTGGCAAACAAATGTAATAAATAACCAAAACTCAACTCTGTTGAACTAAAGATTACACTAATGTTTTGGTGATGTCATCTAGAGGATTACTGTACGTTTTGACAATAAGAGAGGGTTGTAGAGCTTAAACAATATTGTTTATTGTGAGCCGCGGCACATATATATACAGAGAAGAAGACGCATCAGAGGATGCACTGATCATGCAGCTTCAGCCTGAGCCTCGACTCTCTTCTTCCTCAGCTGGAGCCTCCTCTCTCTCTCATACTCCTTCATACGCATCACATAGCTGGAGGCAGAAAGACACCGGGTATATAGTTAAGGACCGGTAGTTGCATATTATCACAAGATGAAATTTTAATTGACCTATCTGAAATTGAAGATCTCTAGTGCCATTACAAGTTAACATGGATTCCATTTTTGAGATACGTTTTTAGGAAACTCCACCTTGTTATTAGAAGTGCTTTCACAAAATATATACACAATGAGAATTTTGATATAATCATCAATAACGTGGATATAATGATTAAGTGGGTAAAGGCAAATTATAGAACAGTCTGGTAAGTTCAGAAAATTACATCACTTTACTGTAAAGCAGCCTTTAAAACTAGGAAAAGACAACACTTGCGTCATTTTGCGATATCCAGAATTTAAGACGATATCTAGCCTAATACATCGATATAATATCAATATGTTGCCCAGCCCTAAGTTAAACCAATGAAGTGGGACTGCTGAAAGCATCACAGTCTACAAGAGTCTATCCTACAAAAAAACCCAAACTAAACCCAACCATTCAAATGTCTTAACTTTAACTCCGTAAACACTTACTCCTGGTGTTCGCAGTAGTCCCAGTCGTGTCTCTCATGCTTGCAGGCCAGGAAGTTGGGCCAGTTGTCCCTCTTACACTTCATGAGTTTCAGGAGGTACTGGGCACAGTAGTCTCTCTGCTCCAAAGGCAACTGGGCCAGATTCATCTGCTCCTGGCTTGCTACCATCTCTGGCAAAGGGATACAAATGTGCATGGTCATCTTTCAATGTACGAGTACCTGACACTATTTGTTACTATATGGATGGCTGTGGGAGTGGACGAATACAGAGTCTGTTATGCAAGTTCTGCCCAGAGTAGAGGCTATGTATATATTCATGATAATACATACTAATCTAAGAATTGTCTAGATGTTCTAACTTTTCTATACGTATATTAGACAATGCAACAGTGCCAAATGCTTTTCCATGCACCACATTCAGGCTAGACTGTAAATGGTCCATTCTTTGATTTGAAAAGGTGACATTGTCTAAGTGGAGTCTACTGACACCGACTTCCAGAGGTAGCAACAATTTGCAGAACAAGTTGGAGCACATGGTTCGAAATAAGCAGTAAAGGGTAAATACATTACTTGACGCTGAACTCCTCAAACACCAGTTAACGTTAAGCTAACCAGCGTATTATTACTCTCATTAGCGCAAAGCTAACTCGGCTAACGTTTGAAGAGCCAACCTAGCATGGCTGATAGGGAAATCTGTTCCACTTCAGACTATTATTAACACATGCAGGATGCAGTATGGGTTTCACTGAGCTGGTAACTACTGACAAACCTCTCTCGCTTCTCTCTGGAAAGCCAAACTGGGGGTCGAACTCGAATTTCCTCGATGGGTCCGGCTCGGTACCCGTCTCGGTGACATACCGTCGGCCCAGGTGAGCTCCCATGGCAGCGACGATGTTTATACACAGTAAGCTAAAAGAATGATGATATTTGTTTGTTTCGGTTCCGCATTAATTTAATATTTCCAAAATGATTCTGCTGTCTGCCATTCGGTCACCTCCACAAGCCCCCTGATGCCACTTCCGCCTCTCACCGGAAATAAACAGCCAAGTGGTACTTAATAGAACACCTTCCCTCTAGACAAGTAACAAAGGTTCCGCTGGAAGCTGGAAGGTGGACCCAGACCATATTGAGACCAGATTCAGACCCTCGGGGGCCATGAAGGCCTTAGGTTCACTGTTTGTCAACTGGCTTTTGATTATGTAAAACGTTGGAGAAAAATAAGTGAAAATGTTTCACAGTTAGAAAACAAAAAGAACTATGGACATTTCCATAAAATGCATTATATATATATATATATATATATATATATATATATATATATATATGTATATATATATATATATATATATATATATATATATATATAAATAAAAGGACACACCTTCTCATTCAATGCGTTTCGTTTTTAATTTCATGACTATTTACATTGTAGATTCTCACTGAAGGCATCAAAACTATGAATGAACACATATGGAATTAGGTACTTAACAAAAAAGTGTGAAATAACTGAAAACATGTCTTTTTAGATTCTTCAAAGTAGCCACCCTTTTCTTTTTTATTAATAAGGGAAATAAATTCCACTAATTAACCCTGACAAAGCACACCTGTGAAGTGAAAACCATTTCAGGTGACTACCTCATGAAGCTCATTGAGAGAACACCAAGGGTTTGCAGCGCTATCAAAAAATTGATCTTCAAAGTAGTCACCCTTTGCTTTTTTGATAACTCTGCAAACCCTCTCTCAATGAGCTTGATGAGGTAGTCACCTGAAATGGTTTTCACTTCACAGGTGTGCTTTGTCAGGGTTAATTAGTGGAATTTTCCCCCTTATTAATAAAAAAAAGCAAAGGGTGGCTACTTTGAAGAATCTAAAATATAAGACATGTTTTCAGTTACTTCTTTTTTGTTAAGTACCTAATTCCATATGTGTTCATTCATAGTTTTGATGCCTTCAGTGAGCATCTACAATGTAAATAGTCATGAAAATAAAAAGGAAACGCATTGAATGAGAAGGTGTGTCCAAACATTTGGCCTGTACTGTGTTTATATATATATATATATATATATATATATATATATATATATATATATATATATATATATATATATATATATACATATGTGTATACACTTAGTCTGAAAATTCCATTTAGATTTATGGTATTGGGGTGTATTGTATTGGTGCCTCATACCAATAGAAAACAAAACCAAGACATGATGACTAAGATGTGAAGTAGTATGTAACAACAAGGTGTATGTGGGAAACTCATTATTAATTATTATTTTTGTGTGAACTGACCCTTTTGTTTTGATGAATCATTTTTGAGGAGCCTGTGCCATATCTAGTTTTGACACCCAATCTTTGAACCTGATGCACATTCATATATGTGTTTAATCAAATGGGCCTTTTTCACAGCAGATATTTGGACTTACCATAGTATGAAAGTGCAGGTGTTTCTTATAACATTAACAACGGTTCTATACAAGTGTCCCAGTAAGCCATGACAGTGTGACAATCAGCCAGCATTAAGAATAACCACGACACTGACACAGAAGCATCTAAATGGAAACCATCATGCCCCCCACTGTATCATAGTACTCTAAACTGTACTCTTAAATTATGCTTTTTCAAAAATACCGCATTCAGTATTACAAAATAAACATTGTAAGAGTAATCATAGAGGCATACAAATACATTTATTTACCACATTTTAAACTCACACATACACACAACTTACATAACTTTCATATAGCAAACAGATTACAGTGTGAAAACCCAAAGAGTTTATGTTATTAGGATTGACTCATTTCTCATTTTATCTTAGTGCCACTGTCTTACAAGTGTATTGATTTTTACATTAAAACAATCCAACATTCTAACAATTAAAGCTAGACAGACATTTATCATTTGATTTCTTATTTAATTCATGTTTTTTTCAGTCTTTCAAAAAAGATTCCTTAAAATTATTATTACTATTATTTCCCCATGTTTCCCTTTGTGTCTTGCCATTTCCACTCCCGGTATGCTTCGGTTTCCATTCCTCTGAGGAAGCCAAGCACAGCAGTGGAATAGGAAAACACTGTGCTGCTGTTCAACTATATGATGAGATTTTGTCACTGATAGAGATCATCATTGCCTTCCTCTCTGTACACGCCTGGCCTCTCTGACCCAGAGCCTGACCCCTGACCTCCAGACCGGGTACCAGTAGCAGAGGGGAACCTAGGTGGGGGGAAAAGGAATAAGCTTTGTAGAAATCAAGACTACATTTTCTGTAGTGTTGTACTTTCATATGTGTACCTGAAGTTTCCAAATCCTCTGCTCTGCTGCAGAGTTTGAGCAAACATTTCATATTTGCGGATGTCATTGTCACTGACAGAGCGACGAGCAAATCGCATCGCCTCTTCAAAGTGGTCCTTCCTAATCTCTGGGACTGGATCAAAGTCCTCATCCTGCAGGCAGAGAAACATTAAGAGGATATCATATGGAAACAATACACTGTTTGTGTGTGTGTGTGTGTGTGTGTGTGTGTGTGTGTGTGTGTGTGTGTGTGTGTGTGTGTGTGTGTGTGTGTGTGTGTGTGTGTGTGTTCCCAGTCCAAAGGCTGAAAGTTACAAAACCCACAGCCGCCCTTTAGGGAACTTTCTTATCTACCACAGTCTCTTTCTGTACCCTGCACACACAGCCTGGTACTGCTTTGAGGAGTGGAGCATATGTGTGTGTGTGTGTGTCAGAGAGACCCAATTATCAGTCTCCTTTTTAACACATCATAGCACTGTCACGGCACCCTATCTTCCTATTGGCTGTTCTGCATGGCTGTTATGCAGGGTAAGTAAGGACTTAGGGGTAGGTGGGGCTTAAGGAGGGAGGGACGATTGAGAGCAGCTGAGAGGTTTCAGGAAAAGGTTATGTTTCCTAGTACCACAACAGAGATGCTCTTTTGTGTTAAAGTTATTGTCTGTATCTTTAAATGTCTACAAATGAACTGTCAATGGAACACCGACGCTAAACATCATCGGAGCAGGGAGAGCAGGCTGACAGGGTGATGGATCGGAGCAGCAACGGGACAGGTAGGCCTTTTCACCTTACCTTACCAGAACACTGCTATCCCTGGAGATTCATATATGCACGGGCGGCCAAGGCCTGGAAGCCCCTAGATGAGTAATGACAGAATCAAGTTTTCCAAGGGTTGTGGTTATGCCGTGACAGTACGCTGAGGTGTAAATAAGCAAGAAGCGCTGCAGCAGTACCATGGGGATGCCTGATCTGGTTTGCCTCTGACGCTCAGCCTTGATCTCGGCCTCAATGGCCTCACGGATGGCCATTTTACAAGCCCGCTGGCAGATCTCTGTCAGGTCAGCTCCGGAGAACCCATCTGTGATGTCAGACAGGTAGTCCAGATCAACATCCTACAAGAATGAAGTGTAAAAGGAAAGAGAAAAAAGGCAGAATAGGAGCATTCCTTATAATGATTACTTGTTATACTTAAATACATTATACCACAGTATAAAGGGATGAAACAACCATTTTCTGTTCTGTCTCTTGCGTACATAAGGAAGATACTGTACAGAGAAATTCATCTCCATATGTGTGTGTGTGTGTGTGTGTATCACTAACTCGTGCGACAGGGGACTTGCGGAGGTTGGCATTTAGGATTGCAGTGCGAGATGGTTTGTCTGGGAGCGGGATGTAGATGAGCTGGTCCAAACGGCCCGGCCGCAGGATGGCAGAGTCTATGATGTCTGGTCTGGTGTGATAAGAGCAGTTAAGAAAGTGAGATGAGCACAGAGGTAAAGATCCTCATCTCGACTTCCATTGTACTGACCTCTCAATCCATAATCATTAAATACAAAATCACACATGCACCTGTTTGTGGCTCCAATAATGAAGACATTCTTTTTGTCCGACATGCCGTCCATCTCTGTGAGTATCTGATTGATGACTCTGTCAGCTGCACCACTCGCATCCCCACCTCCGCCTCCTCTAGATTTGGCAATGGAGTCTAACTCGTCGAAAAACAAGATGCAAGGGGCTGCCTGTCTGGCCTGTAGGCAGAGAAGGTCAGCAAGGTTACAGTGTGAAACAAATCCTCTTACTTCTATCCTTCTACAATTATTAATTTTCTTTCCTTTCTCTGCTCTCACCTTATCAAACACATCTCTGACATTGGCCTCCGATTCTCCAAACCACATGGTCAGCATCTCAGGTCCTTTGATGGAGATAAAGTTTGCTTGGCACTCGTTGGCGATGGCCTTAGCCAGCAGGGTTTTCCCACAGCCCGGAGGGCCGTAGAACAACACTCCACGAGATGGAGTCATACCAAACTTCAGGAACTTGTCCGGATACTCGACAGGGTACTGGGAATAGTGAGATGAAGATGGATGGGATTGTTGATGGGGATTGTGTTTTTGAGGTATGTGCAGAGCTTGGCGGCGTGAGTGTGAGTGTTTCTTCCACCTGAACGAGCTCTTGCAGTTCTCTCTTGACCTGGTCCAGTCCTCCGACATCCTCCCAGTTCACCTGAGGCACCTCTGCAACAGTCTCTCTCAAAGCTGATGGGTTGCTCTGACTCAGCGCCCACTGAGGGAGGACATGATGAGTGTTAGGGAAAGGTAGTCTCGCATTGCCAGACCTTCCTCCACAGCGCTGCGGAGGAGGGCCTGGCTAGTCCACAACATTCCGGGATGGGAGAAAAACGTGCTCTGGTTTATTACCATTTCTTTAAACCAATCACAATCATCTTGGGCGGCGCTAAGAGCCATAGGGAGCAACGGCAAAATAGCCTTGAGAAATAACTTGTTTTGGTGGAACGTGTACGTTCTTAGTCGTGCAACAGATAACTCAGATTGGACAGATAGTCTAGATAGCTTTCTGGATTTACCCTGCAGAGATCTAAAAAAAAGGTTAACCATAGTCCTCATAAATCGACCGGGATTTAAAATGCCAACAGAAAGAAAGCCCAAGGCAACGAATATCCGGCCTAAATGAGGGACATACGGCGGAATTTACGGAGGCACTGAAAGGCGATGCATCTTTCTTTGCATATTCATTAAAAAATATTCACGTCTACCTCTTATCGTGTGGTTATAAATGACGAGATGCACAGTAGTGTTCATTGAGGGATTAGTACACCCAGATACGGTCTGGAAGAGCAAAAGTCTGTATGTGTGTATTTGCGTGCATGCGTGTGTGTGTGTGTGTGTGTGTGTGTGTGTGTGTGTACTTGGAAGTCATCCATGG
Organism: Perca flavescens; assembly: GCF_004354835.1. Taxonomy (NCBI): domain Eukaryota; kingdom Metazoa; phylum Chordata; class Actinopteri; order Perciformes; family Percidae; genus Perca; species Perca flavescens. Next base: position 15,971,443 of record NC_041332.1, on the reverse strand, counting down.
TGACAGCCAGTGAGTTGAGCAGGTCAGCATCAATGGATTCGTCCTCCAGGTCTATGAGGGTCATCTTCTTGCGGATGGCTTGCAGAGCAGCTTCTGAGCACAGAGCAGCCAGGTCGGCGCCTACATGACCATGGGTCTCTTTGGCAATCTGAGATATGTTAATAGATAGATATTACGTTAACGTAAATATTACTTTATTAAACAGCACAAATGCATATAAAGATTGGGATTGATGCCATCAGAAGGCGGTGTTACAGTTTTGTTGATAGCTCTTTTTTCAACACTTAAATTAGACACTGACTGTTAGACCTGTGCTGTTACACTGTAATTCCACCCGCATGAGAGTGAATTTTATTGAACTCAATTAAATCGGTTATTGCCAGGTTAGCACCTGAAGGTGAATATTTATATATCAGATCATCATAACTTTACTAAGAATATGTCACAATTCCCATCTTCCCTTTTCTCAGGGTAGTTTTATTCTCTCAAAAATGGTTCATAATTTACGTTATAGCGTTTTCTGTCTAATTATATCATTGAAAAGTTACAGAAATAAAGTGGATTTCATGTAATTTTCAGGTACATAATTGTATTTAGAGGTTGTACCAGAATAGGTTTATGTGGTTTAATTTTCAGAAAACACTATATATATTTTTTGTACTGCACATTGCTGCAGCTCCTCTTTTCACCCTGTGTGTTGAGCTCTCTGTTTTAGCTATAGAGTGAGGCATCTCACTTCTGTACCATCTTTGTTGGGAGTCGCACATACGCAGTAAGTACTGCTAGCTAGTTAGAAGCAGAATATGAGGGATTACCACGCTAGCAGCTAGGCGAGCATTATAACATGTGTTACAAAGTGACACACGTTCGTCACGGAAATAAAGGCTGGAGCACAATAGAGCTGTTTGGAGCAGTTGGTGAACAGTGTTTTCTGTTGGAGATGGTAAGTCCCTTTGGGGTGGACTTTGGGCTTTTTCACTTTGTACACCTATAACGTACACAAAAAGATATATGACACAATAAAGGAAAGGGAAAAAGCATAATATGAGCACTTTAAATTAGGAGGGTCTCGAAAATAAAGAATTTGACTCTCAGCACTTTTATCTCAGTGAAGAAAGTGAAACGTTATTCTAAATCAGTAACATTTCACAAATTCATTTAATTTCATGGGGAATATCCAAACATATTTTAATATAACAATAAAAATAGTTTGTTGTATAAAATGACAGAAAACCCTTTCCAACAGTCTAGAAAAGCAGCAAATCTTCAGAATTAAAAAACGCTAGATCTACATGTTTGGTGTGTTTGCTTGAAGAGAAACTTTTAGTTGCACTAAAAAACTAATTGTTTCAACTTTGATTCATTTAGTTGATAATTAATATTATTATCATTAATGATGTTTCTTTTGGCCCGGGCTGCTACACTTTCTCACCCTCTCCAAGTCGATGTCGCCAGAGAGTTTCATGTTTTTGGTGTGGATCTGCATGATCTCCAGTCTGCCGGTCGAATCAGGGATTCCAATGTCAATCTCCCGGTCAAACCTGCCTGGAGAGAGACATCACCATTTAAAAAAAAAATTGCGTGTGCGTGTGCGTGTGCGTGTGCGTGTGCGTGTGCGTGTGCGTGGCTGTCCTGACCAAAGCGTCTCAGAGCAGGGTCCACACTGTTTGGTCGGTTTGTGGCTGCCATGACAACTACATGAGCTCTTTGCTTTAGGCCATCCATCAGGGTCAGGAGCTGGGAGACTATACGCCTCTCCACTTCACCATGGGTCTACACACACACACACACACACACACACACACACACACACACACACACACACACACACACACACACACACACACACACACACACACACACACACACACACACACAAACAAGTTAGAGTACAGTGTACAACAGAGACAGGCATTTTGTTCTTGTTCTCTATTGTTTACCTTCTCTCTCTTGGGAGCGATGGCATCCAGCTCATCAATAAAGATGATGGCTGGAGCGTTTTTCTCTGCCTCCTCAAACGCCTTTCTTAGGTTGCTCTCTGACTCTCCCGCCAGCTTACTCATGATCTCCGGACCTTGTCACATAATAATGCACAGCATGTAAAACACATTTTCTCCTACACAGATCTATAAATAAGAACACCAATGAGTACATTGCAATTTCTAGTCAGGTTATAGCAACTGTATATACTTAATTTTCTAAAGTTTCTCACTCACCTGCAAAAACAGTATCAGCTTATTTCTTGCTCTCTTCCTGCGTACAAATGCTCTGACTGTGTCACTGTGTGAAAACAAAGCCTTACCATTGATGAGAAAGAAAAAGGCACCAGTTTCGTTGGCTACAGCCCGGGCCACCAGGGTCTTCCCTGTGCCTGCAGGGCCGTACAGCAGGATTCCTCTGGGGGGCTGAGAGGGAGAGAAGGGAAGAACCCCCGGAGTCATTAAAAGAGAATAACCTAATGTTATAATCAAATGAAGCAGATATAAGAGTGTATAAGGTCAGGGTTTGTGTGTGTATATGACACCTTAACACCGATAGCCTTGAAAAGGCCGGGGTGTCTGAGAGGAAGCTCCACCATCTCTTTAATCTGGGCCAGCTGCTTCCGACAGCCTCCGATGTCGTCGTAGCCGATGTCATTAAGGCTCTCCTCCTCATCCTGTCACAGGGCGATATGCAAGATTCACGCCTGGTTGGGTGTGTTCTCAGTCATGAATGTGGTATGCACTCATTGGCCCAGTTCCTGATGCCAATAATACATTAAATCACCCAAACTGGGTGACTTTGCTGAAGTTTCTGTTGCAGCATTGTTACGTGCAAAGAATCCATGGATCCCTGCTGCCTGGTTTCATAAGCAGGTTTCCTTGCACCATTAATAGGCCCATTAAAACTTAATTATTATCATTTGCTCACTGTTATGTGGCTTAACCTTAATGCTGTCCAAAAGTGAAATTGAGAGTGTTTATATTGAACCAAACATCGTCTCAGGTCAGCTCCAGGAAGATGACAAGATACTTAATTGGCCTGGTGGACCAGACATCTTTGCAGCATGAAAAATATACATCCATGAGGGCATCAAGTCTGTAGACAACCCTGTGTCACAGTTACTACAGTATATACAGTATTCTAGCCTAGTTTTCAATATGTAGATCTTTCATACTGGAAAATGACATGAATTAAGTATATTTTTCAAGGCCAACATGCAGACAGAAATTCGAACATTTTAAGTGTCACGTTCATGGAGTTATTCTGCACTGCAATGTACTATGGACAAGAGAGGGGTGGTTGACAGCTTGGGAAAAAGTGACAAATTATGGTAGATGATTCAGCAATGGATTGAACAACAGTTTTGAAAATGAACAATGAACAATGATCTAAACATTTTTTTAAATTGGTGGATGTGTTCCAAAGTTGCAGTGTATGCATTGGATAATTTCCTACAAACAGCAAAGCACATTCCTCCCACACTAACTACCAACATAGTGCATTTAGATAAATACATATTGTATACTTTCTGAAATGTGTATTATAATATAAAGCTGGTACAAGCTGAATCTCTCACAGACCTCTCTTTTGATTGGCTCTCCCTCGCAGTAGATGACTGTGTCTGGGGCAACAATGCAGTGGGGGCTGGGGTCAGTCTCCACCACCTTGAACTCCACCGCCCGCATGCTTCCTCTCACCAAGAAGATGTCACCTGGCAACACAGATAAAAAAGTCACCACCATCATCTACAGTAAGTGTGCTCTAGATCAGGGGTGGGTCTAGAGGGGGAGCCCTGGGTGGCAGAGAGGGAGCCCTGGGTGGCCGCTGCCCTGTGCCCCCCCAATCCATTGGGCTAGAGTGCTGTCAATCTGACAAATTTGATTTCCATTTGATCAGAGTACTGTCACTTTGCTGCCTGTTCTGCCAATCACTGTCTTTCCATTTGGTAAATGGATATATACTTTAAACACACATTGTATAGCAACTGTGTACTTTGTTGAAATTTTAAGGACAGTTTAGAAGTAGAAACATATTGAACTCACTGTAGAGCACTTGTTGCTGTAAGAAATAAATTGTGTATTGCACTTTATTTCTGTTCTGTTTCCTTTCATCTGAAAACTGTGTACAGCAAGGTTTTCTTTGTTCAAGATTGAGGCAACTTTATAATAATTGTATAGCCCTTTATTTTTATACGGTTCTGTGAAAACAATCTTCCCAGCCCTTGTCACGTGACCAATAATGTTTCCATGATGACTATCCAAATGTTTGCCTTAAGAGCCTATAGCCCAACATGTGTATTGTATTTGGACACACAATTTGTTGAAAGTAAAGTAAAGTGAAATTAACAATGAATGGGATGTGTATTATTTAGCAGAATTACATTGTGTTATTCTATCATATTCAATATTTCCTATATTTCTAAGCAGATTTTCTAGGCTGTATTCTGATAAAATCCCCTGGGACAAGATCATGTTATGAACAGAGCTGTTTTACTGTGGTATGATAAGCAGCAGAGGTGTTGCAGTACCTTTATGTATGGGCCGGTAAGCCTCCAGAAAATATGGTTTGAGGAAAACATCAAAGAGGTTTCCTGTCAGGCCCTCGATGGTGTCATCTATAGGGAGGACATGGATCTGCTTCCCATACTTGATATCAGGGCAGGCATGAATACTGCGATAAAACACACATCAACATCCTGGTTATTCAAGATAATATTGTCAAACCTCACATGTAGGGTCTGGCAAAGCGAGATTACCATATACCATACGCAAAGATACAGGTGTGAGATCTAGGCTACCTGATGACATCACCAAGCCGGACACGCAGATTGTTGCGCGTCACACGATTCATGCGGATTCGCTCATGCCCACAGGTTTCATCTGTCAGGACGATGCACACTGTTTGGCGACATTTCCTCCCTCGCAACACCACCGTGTCCCCCCGGAAGAGCTGCAGCTCCTCTGTCTTAATCTAGTGCAAACACACACACACACACACACAAATCTCAGAACAAATACAAACATGACTAAGCTATATTTATACATATTTACAGGCGCGCACACACACAAACACACACACACACACACACACACACACACACACACACACACACACACACACACACACACACACACACACACACACACACACACACACACAGGTTTGTGGCACTATCTTTGTGGGAACCCATCATTGACATAATGCATTCCCTAGCCCCTTACCCAAACCTTAACCATCAAAACTGAATACCTGACCTTAACCCTTACCCTCACCCTGACCATAACCTAATTCTATTCCTAATCCTGAAACCAAGTCTTAACCCTCAAACAGCCCTTTAAACTCGTAGGGTCCAGCATTTTGACCCCACAAGTATACTGGAATCCCGGTTTTTGGGCCCCACGAATATAGTTAAACAAGAACACACACACACACACACACACACACACACACACACACACACACACACACACACACACACACACACACACACACACACACACACACACCAGTGACAGGCTGACAATGCTGCTGTCTTCATTGAGAGCTTCGTCCACAATGAGTCTGTTCGGTCTGTGTTTCTGTTTCAGGATGGCAGTGGAGAAATCTTCTCCCTTTGGGCTTTCCAAACAAGAGACACATTATGACTCTCTCACATGCAGACTCTGCACTTGTAGCTCTAATTTCCTCATGTGACACAGAGCTGTATTTAGACTCTCTTTAGCTCTGTGCGTAGCAACTACATGAGCCTGTACACATAAAAACATATTGTTAATTCTTTAATCATTTTGAGTTTAATGTAAAACGTATATTTTGTATATATATATATATATATATATATATATATATTTTTTTTTTTTTTTTAACTTGATCACCTGCACATGCAACTTGCACATTGATAAGTTAACACCAGTTTTATGCCACAAACAAATATACTGTATCAAGTATGTCAATACTAGATATTGCAGTCCACATTGTCCACATGCAGCTGTTTTACTCACTCTGCTCCTCCAGAGCCTGGCATGACTGGTCTCCTTGGTCTCGTCAGATATCCGATGTTTTTAACACTAAATCTACCCCGTCACTGTCCTCTGCAGTTGTTTACTGTGGTGAATTCAGGGGCTGCTCTTGTATAGTCTGATTTCTGCTGTGATCAGTGCCAAAGGTTTCAGGTTCTGCCTGACCTGACCTGAACTGCCCTGGTGTGGTTTTAGTCTTCCTGGAGCCAAGTTCCCAGCAGAGAGTCTCAGTCTTTTGTTCTTTCTCTGCCTCTAACCAACATGTTTGTGGGAGCTGCAACAGGTCTCTTTTTCAGTGAAGATATATATATTCCAATCTGCTTCCCTGTCTTATTTGTAACCCCATCATAATCATCACACACACACACACACACACACACACACACACACACACACACACACACACACACACACACACACACACACACACACACACACACACACACACACACACACACAGATCCCTAGCACTTACCTTGGAGAGTGTCCCAGGACAGATATAGCGTGATATTCCCCCCTCCCCTCCCCCCTGCTTCTTACCAACAAATGCAGGCACAAGTTCCTGGCTGATCATGGAAAATACTTCCAGGCTTACTCTGAAATATTTATGGGTCAAAATAAATGCTGTATAGAGCCTTTTTTTCCCCCAAAAGAAATGACTTATAGTCTCATCCGTCCCATTTGGATAAGTCTAAAATGCAGCATGGTCTTTCCTCCTTCGACTCCATGCCGTTGAGAGTGAAGGGAGTAGCTGTTGTAATGCAGCTGCTTTGTTGTTGGATTCCCTCCCTCACACACTCAACATATGCACATTTGTGTATGTGTCTGTACCAGACACAACCCTCACAAACATGCACATTATTTATACATGCAACATGCACACACACACTCTCTCTCTCTCTCTCTCTGAATGGACACGTGGTATTTTAATTCAAACTTTTATTGCTAAAATTTTCCTTTAACAAAGAACTTGAGACAAGCAACAAGAGCATAGACACACTTTACAATACCCTTGTGATAATTTGGACTCAAACACAGCTGTCCTACAGATTTGACTAATGAGAATGAAATGATCTGAATGCTAACAGGGGCAACAAATACCATAGCATACAGCTTCAACTAAGTGGAATAACCTGAAAATGTGTTCTTGGAAGTTGCAAAGAAAGTGGAAGGGGAAAATGAGGGGAAAGAGGTAGAGGAGGTTTAAATGCACAAAGAAACATTGATGTGAACATCAGGGAGTGGAGAGTGGACTGAAAACCTTCATAAAATGAAAACAATATGTTGAAAAAAGGGAATACAAACATACAAATATGAAAACAAACAGTCATTTTATAATGCATGCACAGAGGAGATGCCAAACCTGGAATGTATGCCCTTTACAGTGAAGGTGGGAATGAGATATGTGTTTATGACAGCATTTGGTTTCTAAGATTTGACCGGTAAAACAGTTCAAAATGCTGGTGGTATGAGATTACTTGATTGATTCAGCTTTACCCTGCAATAACATCATTGATCATTAAAAAAAAAAATGTACAGATGGAGGCTGATGTATAAAATTGACTGATTATTAATATATACACTATAATATTTAGTTGAGAGTTGATTTCTCTGCTGATTTCAGTTCAGTTAGCTGGCATGTTTGATCAACATTTCTACAGCCGACTATGAGGCCAGTTTCATAAATATATTTTAGATTGGTCTGTAGTGTTAGTTGCAGACTTATTTTAAGCCTAAAAACCTAGCCTTTCTATTGTAACTCTGAACTAAGAGTTATGTTTCCACCGTACCAATCGGTGACACCTGCTGACCAGTGGCACCAAATGACCCCCAAAAAAACCTTTGTAGGAAATATACAGCAGCGAGGACATCGTCAGTCGTTTTCATTTGTCCAGAGTAGGGATGGGTACCGAAACGCGGTGCCAATAGGGCACCGGTTCCGACGTAAACGGTAGTAACGAGACCGAATAAGAACAATGGTTAAAAGGCTGACAGCTTACGTTAAGCGGTGTAAAGTGTGACTGTATTTCCCTGTAGAGGATTCCAACACCGGGACGTAACAGTCTGACTGCAGCTACCGTTCACTTGAAACTCGCCAGCCTTGTGGTGTATTTTAAGTTATTGTAAAATACCCTTTTCCCATCTGGTGTTTGTTTTTGCCGTTAACCAGTGATTTACTGGCGAAATAAGTCATTATTATAACTTATTGTTATTACATTATTAATCAATCACTTCATTTTGACCATATGGCCTTAGCAATAAACAAGCCATTCTTTAATGTCGCCAACTGTTGTTTTGTGCTCCTTTTTTATATTTTATATTATATACATTATAAATATATTATATATATTTCGGTTCAGGCACCGGCACCGTTTTAAAAGTATCATTTTAGCACAGGTATCGGAAAAAACCCAAACGATACCCAACCCTAGTCCAGAGATACTATCCTGAGCCTGACTGACGAGTTCTGCCACATTAAGAAGCCACAGCATCTCAGCTCTGCGATTTTTATTTCAATGGAAGTTTTTGTATTCTTACTGTATACTCTTTGCTGAACTTTTCCAGGAAAGATTTCCTTGTAATAATTGAATCCTTTCAGCAGGCAAACATCTTCTGCTGCAGTGAAACAAGCTGAGCAGTTTAATGCAGCCATGTTTTTACCATCGCCAGTCTTAATTTAATTTAGTAGGGAAATTAGTTTATCAGTTTATTGCTTTGACCTACGGCCTTCTGCACATGGCCGTGAACCCGGCTCCGGATTCTAGTCTGACATATGGGGTGGATATTTGACGGGTCAGCATCCCAACCATTCGCTCCAGCTTCTGGGAATGTGTTTAATCTGGTCATCTTCTAATTTGTTGCACCACAGCCCCAAAAGAACAAAATGAAATTTACTTCCACACATAATTAACCAGACCTTCTTCAAAATGTGCATAAAGGTCAGCACAAAATAACAGTTTAAAAACAAACCATCTTGCAGAGTTTAGTCGAGAAAGTGCTTGATCATTGGAAATAAAAAAGGACGCATGATTGCATGACTTTTTTTTTTAACCTCTGTATCTGAAAATTGTATGAGTCTACTTTCTCCCTCCAACATTTGTGCTCGGTTTGGTAGAAAATCCCTGTTATCCAGGAAATCCAGTCTCATTTCTGTGTGTTGTTTCTGAACCAGAGCAGTCACAGAGGGCCAGAGCGAGAGAAAATTAGGTGTGTGTGTGTGTGTGTGTGTGTGTGTGCGTGCATGTGTGCTGTTTGACATGAGATGAAAAGTGAAGTGTATAGTATATCATGCATACACTTTTATAGGATTACTTGAGCTATGTGTAGATACAGACATAACAGTCTCTATGTGCATTTTCATTGTTAACAGTCATCATCCTCAAAATGTGTTTTCTGCAGGACCTTTACATGACGCTCATAGATCTTCAGGGCGGGGCCGAGTCTGATCGAAAGGCCAGTCAAAACATCATTACGCTGCATGAGGAGAAGAGACTTGCCATCGATTTCCTAATGAAGAGAGCAAAGCAAAGTGGGTAGGTAGATGTAGGTTACAACTGTTAAAGGTTCAAGTACAGCCATTATTCCTTGTCTCTGGTGGCCTCTAGTGGTTGTTAAAGGGGATAACAGGCTCACCTGGGTCCTGAAGGCAGCAGCCTGCTCGGGGAAACCTGCTGTTGTGAAATAACTGACCACATCAGACACTGTCCAGTCCACCGGGCTCCCACTGGAAAAGGAAAAACACAGCAGGGCTCGCACCATATACAGTCTATGGCTCGCACTATACACACATCATACTAAAAAAAATAAAGAAAAACAAAGGGAGACATACCCCTAAAATAATGATAAAATAACCTAAAAATAATGACAAGACAGACACACACCACCATGAAGGCCTAGTTATATTCAAATTGCTAGAACAGGCTGTAGTCAGATCCTGTTGTTAGTTGGGTGAGACAAAGTTCAGTCCAGAGGGCTCCACCGCGGCCAGAACTGGTTGCCATATCTTGATGGATTTCCATGTTTTTAGTGATGAATACATTTTTAACTTTAATTTTACAACCTTGTGACTGCACATTGTCGTCATTGTCAGTGTAAACAGGAGAATCAGATATTACGTATTGATTATTTTTTTAATTGTCAGACTTTTACACTTTACTTATAGCGGTATAATCAATAATTTCATTATAAAATTGTATAAGTGGGACAATGTGAAAGCGTTGAAAAGGTGCTCAGCACCAAACAGCACAGTTAGTGGCTCTCCAGTATCTCTGCTGTACTTACCCTCCACTGCTAACTCCGTTCATCCCTCGTTCCTCAGATGTGCCGGAGTCCTTCGGGGAGGCAGTGGGTGTGAGCAGGCAGGACGACACTCCAACCTCTGTCTTAGACTCCAAGCCTACAATGGAAAAACAAGTCAAGTCAAGTCAAGTCAAAGTTTATTTATACAGCACTATTTATACAGACAAGCTGACCAATGTGCTTTACAGAGCAATAGAATATCACACGACAGACAAAACAAGAAAATTTAAGAACAAATTAAACACTATTAAAAGCAATTTAATTTTTAATTTAAAACAAAAAACAAATTAAGTACATTCTGATTACCTGTCATCATTGCTAGCCACCAAACACATACACACAGACTTTGATATTATCTGAAAAGCAGAACTCACTGTTAAAGCCTGAGGAGTTGTGGTTGTTTCTGTCATGCTGCATCTGATTATGTAGGTGGAGAGAAGAGAGGGAGTCAAACAAAGATGCAAATAAATATACATGACAAAAATAAGATATCTGCTCCCTGGAACAAGCCAACATGACTAGAAAGAGTGGCAGAGAAAATATGTTGAAAGCATCAGAGTTCTATGACCTCCACCTAAACTCAAGGATGAAAGGAGCTGACTGTGTCACGCATCATGACAAAACTACAATGATATGATAGGATATGATTTTAGAACATATCCCACATCTGGGGCATTTTTAGCCTTTATCAACCCTTATGTTGTCTTCCCATCGACCATGCGACTTTATGATTTTCTAGGTTAAAAATGTAAACTTTTTTTTTCAACGTTTGACACTTTTGTCACTTTTTTCCAAGTATTTTTTTGTCACTTTTTCGGATGTTTTTGTCAATTTTTTTTTTCTGCGCCTTTTGACGTTTTTGTGGGGGATTTCCCCCACGTTTTTGAAGATTTTTACGGCATTCTGGGTCAAAATTTTAAATTAAAACTTTTTTTCCCCAACTGTGTGGGTGTCTTTTCGACATTTTTGTCACTTTTTTCAACATTCTTTTATAAATAAAAAAAAGAAATATCTTCAAATGCTATAAAATTGAATAAAACACCCAAATTCAAGTAGTGAACTGATCATCTGATCATTTATTTTACTTGTGAAGAGTAATAGTTGTACGGAACCATCCACGTTATTTTTTGTTTTTAATTTGGTTGAAAGAAAACCAAAATTTCTGATATAGAAACTTTTTGAAAATGGGTCAAATTTGACCCGAGGACAACAGGAGGGTTAAAGACCGTAGTAGAGAAATGACAGGAGACATGCAACAAAGGTCCCCAGTTAGACTCTAACGAAGGGCGCTGTATTTCATGGTTGGCGTTAGAGTCATTTTGACCTGTTTTGATAATGCACGGAACATCATACAACAATAAAAACCAAACAGGACAGATGCACATGCTTGCACTTACTTGTGCCTCCGTATATAGCTGATCAGGGACGACAGCTCTCTCCTCCAAGTGTGTGCTGTTACATTGTGACAGGGTAGCTCCCTGAACAGGTGGACACGGCGTCCTGGTTAGGGAATCAAGCCCGCACATCCCTGTGAGACCAGCAGCCAAACCCAGACAAAAAGAGTGAAGAGAAAAAATTAAAGACCAGCTTTTACTTCTGTTATTATTATTATTATTAGTAGTAGTAGTAGTAGTAGTAAGAGTAGTAGTCAAAATGTATATTGAACAATAGTATTGATATTAAAATTAAACACACATGCATTAAAATGTATTTAAACAGTAATTTAAAAAAAGTCATAAAATAGTGTTTTACATCAGAAACAAATTACAAAAAACAAAAACAGTAATATTTAAATAACCGTTAATGAGGTCAACAGTAAAGTAATTATGTAATATATTAGTAAGAGTTAGAAAACATTTTCTTACAAAAGTACAAAAGTTTAAAGTAGAAGTAGTAGTCATGATAGTGCTAGGGGAGACTGTTGTAAAACTTGGTTGACCAATTTGCAGCGGTGATGTCTTTAATATCGTACACTCCCATTTCCTTTTAGAGCTCTCAGGAGAAGTGGCAAGTGACCAAAACAAAAACCAAAGTAACAAAGATTATTTTTTGCCTAGAATTCATTGTATTGTAGATACAATGGTTGACTACACAAACTAAGGAAAAAAGTAGTTTTTCCATTTAATTTGATGCTTTGCATTCATGCCCGTTAAAACCCACATGCTAAAACAGTTAGCTATGTAATGGCTGCTTGGCGTGGGGATAGTTGTGTGTTTCTGTAGTTCATTTAATGTGTAGTACATTGTAAGCCTGGGACCAAAAAAAGCCTGCAACCCAAGGGAACCCATCTACATTTGCCACAACTGTGACAGTGATTGAACCCTTATGTGAAACATGCACATTCAGGGAGAAAATACACGAGCACATTCAAAGCAATTGTTTTTTGTGCTAAATTTTAAGTTTTAGAAGAAATAGGGCTTGTTTACTTTATTTTAAGGCGCTTTTACTTTATTCTTCAATGATGTTGTTGCATAAGTATGAATATTATTTCAGCAAATTACCTCTCATTGTTACATCTATCCCCAGTTAGTGACACAACTCACCCCAGTAGTGGGGTAGGTTGTAACAATGTCACATAATCTGTGATTGTGTAGTAGATATCCAAGTAAGTTGTATTTGCAGTAAACAAATATGGGTACCATGTATCAAAATTTGAGAGCTCTAGCACAATCAACCACTGAGTTACTGATGCTCAAACAAAAGGTGTTATACCATCCCTCTCCCCTTAACAGAGGACGGTTACTAGTGATAACTAGAACCTTTAAATCAGACGCTGCACATCATTATATCCACGCACACACGCACGCACACCTTTGCCAAAGTGCTGCTGCTGGGGGCTCTCCTCCTTAGATGCTGTCTGGATCTCAGCATCTTCTGTGGTTTTCTCAATGAGCTCTGGTTCGGTTGTCATGGCTACAGGGGTAGGTCCTCCTTCCTCTTCAGAACTCCGGGAATCATCCTCCTCCTCTTCCTCATTCTCTTCCCGTTCCTCTTCGTCACTGGCTGTTTCCATCGGCTCATTCTCCTGGAGAGAAGGGGCCGGCGGCTGCAATAAAAGATAAAGTTTTATTTATATATATATATATATATATATATATATATATATATATATCGGAGATGAATGGGCAACACTTGAGTTTGAGCGAAGTTCTCATTCAGGTTGCACTCATTGGAACCTAGCTGATCAGAGCTTTAAACGGTAGCCTAAAAAAATAAGTAGCTAGATGACAAACACCTCCCACTTAGAGAAAAACACAGATAGGCCATCAGAAATACCGATAGCCGCCTACTTACTTAGCCTACTCAAGTCTGCATCCACAAGGGAGGGGGGGAGGAGAGCGTGCTGTCAGAAATGATACAAAGGATTTTATGAGGCACGAAACGAGAGATGCGAGGGGAAGAGGGAAACAAAACTGCGGGGTCAGAAACGTGCCACACGAAATGAAATATAGCCTATATGCTACACGAACAGACGTGATGCTCGGCTGTTTGGGCTGAGTCGTCGCCGCCGCCGGCCTGCGCGACAGAGCAGCGCCCAGATGAGAGCGGCAGCAGCACGTCTCAAGTTTGCACAGACACCGCCTACTGCGCGGCAGGCCCAGACACTCCGCGCTCTGTTCCGCGCAGCTAAAGTTCCTGAGAGCGAAATGAAATGTTATTATTGACCACAAACAGTGAGATGTGGCACTGGCAACGACAACAGAACCGGCCCGTGCTCGATCCGTGCAGAGACGCTCTTTACGGTGCGCGCGCTCATCCTGGGAGCCGGGGAAGCCGCCTGCTCCTTTGTGCAGGAAGCAGAGCCGCGCGCACGCCCGCCCGCTCGTGCGCACACACACACACACGCACGCGCACGCGCACACGCACACACACACACACACACACACACACACACACACACACACACACACACACACACACACACATTAACCGAGGCTACAGAGGACACACGCCAGGCACGGTCGCATCCCGCTGGCAATTAATGAAACAACAATTACCCTATCTTCCTAAATGTGGGAAATCTCTCCTAAACACTTTTACATCTAAAACATCGGGTTTGAACAAGAAACAAACATATCTGGAGATGGAAGCCGAGCGCATCCTGGTGCCGTGTGCGCGGTTTTAACCAGTGATCATTAATTTATCGGCAAGCCGTCGCTGTTCGGCGCCCTGTACAACCGGGACATGTTGGAAATACTGAGTTAGCAGTGCAGCGCCCACCTTTTTCACCGTGTGCGTGTCCTGCAGTGCGCTCTTTACAAGACTGTCAGCGGACGCCTTGTTCGGCATCGGCTTCTCCACCACCACCCCCCTCAGAGGAAGAGTGATGTTCCCGCAGCGGCTCCTGCGCAGCCTGCCCCTCGCCACCTCTCTCTCCATGACCACTTTGACTTTGCCTCGGGTCAGCTTCTCCTCCGACAGCCGGTCCTGGCTGCTCAGATAGCCCAAAATCTCCTTCAGCCCGAGCGGCTTCACGTGGCCTCTGGTCGCGGTGCCCCCTCGCATGCTCTTCTCGGACAGGCTGCGGACAGAAGCCACCAATCTGTCGCCCAGGTCGGAGTTGGCGTAGTTCCCCGCAGTTTTGGTGCCCCCTCCTCCTCCGACTTGAAGTTTGGGCTTGAGGAGCTCAGTCTGCTTCTGCCTCTGTTGTTGCGGGAGGCTGCTGGCGCTCCTACAGCAAGTTTTGTTCTGGGTGTCATCTCCGGACAAACACGACTCCTTTTCTCCGCAAACTGCATCGGCTTTGCTCGGCGGTAACTTGCTGGCATCACCGCCGCCGGCGTCGTGTGCGTTTGTTCTGTGACAGAGACCGGGCGAAGGGCAGTTCCGCACTCCCTGCGGTCCTAATCCCTTGTCTGTCGGCGCACTTGCTTTCTCCTCTTTACAGCAGCTCCCGACAGCGCAGCCCGTTGTTGCGCAACAACTGAGGCACCCGTTTCCGCTACTCGGGCTGGCGGCGGCAGGCTCGAGCTTCTTCTCGGTTGTGCTGGCTGGTGTTTGAGTGTGGGAATCTGGGCTGGGCTCCGAGTCCTCATCTCCCTCCTCCTGGTCGGTGAAGCTGTGCGCACTGTCGCCGTTGTTGTTCATATGGTCGTGTTTGGTCCGCTCCCTCGCTGCCTCCGCTGCTGCTGCTGCTGCTGCTGCCCAGCGGCCGTAAACTCACTCTTCTTTCTGCTTTTCCTCTGCACCTTTGCCGCATTTCGGTACGATATGGACCCTTTGTAGCTAACTTTGAGCACCGTCTGCTCTTGAATCAGTTTTTCCAGTTCTGTCCTGGTTCGGTCCGGGTCTGACCCGTGTCGTCTCCGGACCATTCGACAAATCCTCTCCAGATCCGGACGGGCTTTCCTCGAGCGGAGAGAGTCGATCGTTTCCAGGATCCACTCTCGGTACTTATTGGGCTCGGACATCTTCTTCTGCTTTAAGTGCGGATGGGGTTTGGCCCGAGTGCGTCTTATCCCCCCTGTGCTGTTTCACAAGTGACGCTGTGTCAAAGCTGCGAAGCCAGAGTGCGATCCCCGGCTGGAGAATAAGGACGGAAGCCTGGCTGGTGTACGCTTTCGTTCGTTGACCACATTGTGCGCTTAAGGTGGACCGAAGATGGCGCCCAGGTCTCCACCACAGACGCAAATGGCATTTAAGGTGGAATTGGCTGTCTTTTAACGCACCGTGTTCTTTGTTCGCAGTGTCGATAGTCTCGTGTATAACAATCTGATTTGAACACAAAGAAACACCAACGCGCAGTCCAACCACAGAGCAGAGGAGATGGTTGAGTTGTTGAGAGTCGTGTTTTTAAGCGTTATAGCGAATCAGACTGAGCCGTGCGGTCAACAGATGGGTGGATGGCGGCTCCATTCCGCATCAGGCGGCAGTGATGATGGATGTCTGACCTCCAGGCTACAACGCTCACGCTACATTTCAAATATGTCATCTCCTACACATCACTCTTTCCCAAACTCGCGGCAGCTGAACTATCAAATAAACACATCCAGGAAGCACACCCAAGTTCAGTACATTTTTACAAGTAAAACTTTATTGGAATGATACTCATGTTGCAAAATATTACACTTCGTGTTTTTATGTCACTGTTCCCGTGACTTGCTTCCTTTTGCAGTGTGTCTGTGTGTCTGTGTGTGTGGCGGGGGTTAACATGGTTTACATTGGGGTCTCATTTCCCTAAAAAGTGCGACAGTATGTACCAGCATTGTGCCTGCATTGAGAGGAAGTTGTATTACTGCAAAAAAACATCGAGGAGACACAGACTAATATTGTATCATAACTTCAAACATTTTGTCCATGATGATATAGTCAACATTAAACTTGACATGGAGGAAATACAGCGAATGTGAAGTCTCAACAAGTGGTTTACAACAATGTCATAATAATAATAATAATAATAATAAAGGTTGGTAAATAAGTCCATAATAACCAACTACAAGTAGTATGTATCCACCTTGCAGCTCAGGCCCGTCTATCTGCCAATATGATTTTGACTTCAGATTGATCAATGAAATGTCTTTCAGCTGTTTCACCTCTCAATGAGAAAGATGAATGTGAAAAGTAGGGGTATATAGGGGGGGATGAACCCTTTTAGTCACAAGTCTGTTGCCTTGTATGTGACTCAGTTCTTTGATAGAAAACCAATCAGTCAAAAACCTTTTTTCTGGAAATTGGCCAGGCTGTATTACCAACTAAGCAACTGCCCCGGGCCCCAGGTCCCCAAAAGCCCCAGGGTCACTGAGGAAGCTTGTTTGTGGTAATTTGTGTAAAATGAACTTTGTTTGGGAATATACATTACTAAAGCACAATATCAGCTGACACTATGAAGGGACTTTAGATGGATCCTGTTTCTTTAGCTCATCTTGAGGCCCCGTCAGAGAGGTCCTGGACCCCATTGATTTTACATGCAAAGTCAGTTAACTAGTAAAGGGGACTACTCCTCAGCCTGTGAAAAGTTGTCAGATGGTGTCAACGCTCACAAGTGGACATGGTAATCTTTCCCATCGCTACTGTCCATCCCATATGACGTGAACACGGCATAAAATTTGGATATCTAGGCCTCTGCTGCACATCTCTTGCAAGTTTTATGGAAGTGCAATACTGAATGAATGGCCCTTTAAGACCTTCATTAATTCTTCTAATGCTGTGCTGACATGGTGCATATTCGGAAATTAATTTGTCTTTAAATCAAATTAGCAAACAGTAAACCTGGGGCCATGTAATATTACAGCACAGTTATACTGTACATATTGAACTATATTTCCCCATATCTAAACTGTTTTGGACAGGAAGGACTCGTGTGAATCAAAAATATCTGGATTTTAAAGCAATCGCAGAAAACCAGAGCACCTGTCTGAACCAAAACAGAATATTTTTATTATGGTCGCACATTAAACAGCTATGAAAAAGGCATTTGAATGTTTGAAACAGACACCAGTGTCACTTTGTTTTGTTTTATAAATTCTGAATGACCAAATCCTACAATGACCACCATTTTGGGCATTGCTTGAGTCCTTTGCCATCATAGCTCTGGAGCTATAAGGAGGCATTGAACACTTGAAAAGCTACTGTATGTGTCGTGCACTGTACAGGCAGCTTGTATACTGTGCACTAAGATCATGTTTTTCTCTTCTCAGTACTAGTTCTAATCAACTCCAGGTGCACTACCTTAAACTTGTTCCATGGAGAAGCAGTCATCTTTACACCATCATCACCACCACCACCACCACATACAATTCTAAATTAAACTGTGCATGTAAACACAGAGATTAAAATAGTTTGCTTTCACATGTAAAACATGTGGTCCAACATTGCAAGTGATAAGAGGAGAGCTGGGTGCTGGGGAGATGAACATAAACACAGGTCTCTATAAAAGACCATAAAGCACACTATCCAGACTGCCTTAAATGACATGTCAAAGTGCTCCATTGACCACCAGCCAGAAGCAGTTTGAGGTAGTCTGCCTCAGATAGTCTCCCTTAGTTGGAGTTGGAAAGGCCAAACGATTGATTCAAAATGCTGCATCAACTTGACTGTTGAAGTGAGCTCTGAGCCGAGACAGTGAGTGCTTTTAATACCAAACAGAGATGTTGAGTTAGCAAAACCAAATCTTCTGGAAGGGGAAACTGTGGAATACGCTAACCGAAAGTCTTGGTATTCCTGCGCGTTCCTCTTAGTGCTAACCAGAACTTTGAATTCCCAAATCTATATCATAAGCAAGTGTCGCACACATCTTCTTTACCTGCTAATCCAAATGCTATATGTTGATAAAATGTCTTATTAAGTGATATGTTCAAACCTGAGATACCATTATGTTATGGTGTTCCTTCACAACACCATTAAAACTGAGATATTTACGTTCCCTTATCCAAATTTCCTTGTTTGTTAGCCTGACATGATATCATTGGTGTCACTACTATCTAGTTACAAGCAACAAGTGTCATTTGTCTCTGACCGAAACTTGTTTGAGCACACAATGCATCATCTTACGTTTTTCTTTTGGCCAATCATGCCAGTGACTCGACGTATGCCGTCTATGATATGAAACGGTGAAGATTTAAATATTTAAAAGAAAAAGGACTGCAAAATATAAAAGTTATTTACGCACATATGTGTAATTCATTTAAATGGTCACTTTGATGCTCCTCTTGCTCACCAAAGAGAGAGCAAGTTAGACGGTTATCAGTTTAAATTTAAGAAAGCTTTGTGCAGACTGAGACCTCAACTTGTATGACTCAATGGGCTTTATGTGATGACCAACAGACTGCAGGAGATTAGAACAGACTGACTGATTTCTGTGATGTGGCCCAAAAGTGACTAAATTATGAATTCAACAATAAAAGAGCAGGGCAGATCTTGGGTGAAAATGTCTAGAGGCAACTCTAGATAAGTGGGGTTCCCAACACTCATGAATCTGAAGCAAACCTTCGTTGTAAAGGGATCCATAAATAAGACAGAATAATAAATAAAATACAACAGAAACGCAACAGAAAAGGCAACACTGCTGGTTGTCAGTGTCCTTGCTCTTTTCCCTTCTCTATCCCATTCCCCCCCCCCTCTTTTCGTAGCTGGTGCTTGTGATTGGACAGGAGACAGTACTCTCTCCTCACGTCTCCCACTTGACCAGCCTACCTTTGACTTTCCCTACTTCCTTCTTTCTTCCTCTCTCGCTCTCTAACTCTAGAACTCCGCAAACTCCTTGGCACATTTCTCAGTGAAAGAGACGCGGATCTCCTCCTCCTCGTAGTCGTCAAAGTTGCTGGTGTCGCCTGGTCCTTTGAACTTGGGGACAAAGGGAGCTTCCACCTGAAGACAATTAAAAGCGTCAGTTAAGAAGAGAACTTTACAGAAGGGAAGTTAACACATCTACAAAGTTTACAACTCACAGCCACACTTACCTTTTTCTGGTAGATGGCAATCCAGTCAGTGGTTGCAAACCATTTGTGTCCCTTAATGTCATTGACCCCGTTCTTGAGGTTGCCGTAACGTTTTGTTAGATCCACCTGAGAATAATAGCGACACATTTTTCTCACTTTTAGATTAGAATAAATTCAGAACACACAAAGTAAAGGCAGCCTTAACATCAGAATGACTGAGATATTTGCTTTCACCTGTAACAGGTTCCTCAGGAGGTCCTTCAGGTCTGAACTGAAGTGAGATGGGAAACGCACCTGAGACAGAAGGCAAGAAGAAGAATGAGGCAGCAGTAGAATTCGGAGATGCAGTCTATGAATCTCTCGCAATTTAAATACATCTGTACAGAAAGAGTAAGTAACTAATGCTTCACCTCCCTCAACTAGTCATTTTCCAGGTGCGAGTGTGTGGATTGACGAATAATGTTGGGGGGGAAAAAAATGCAAAATGTGCTGAAGAAAAAATGTACATTCAAATAAATATCTAATTTCATATACCTGCTGTTTGATATAACACAAGAATAATTAAACTGAAAGTCAGTTCATGACATATATTACAGTTGTGATTGAAATAGCCAGTGATGGGTGTTTCCTTGGTAAAATCTTCAGGCACAAACTTTTTATTTTATTTTAGCCTTTATTAAAGCAGGTAAGTGTGGCTGAGAATGCCTTGTTGACACTCAGTCAGTTACTCACATTCACACAGGCCTGCCCAAGGGAACCTGAAGTGGTTTAAATGAGGGAGAGGCAAGTGCTGCTCATTCACTTGCCCCACCCAGATTTATAGGGACAAACCTGCTTCTCTAACCTTCAGGCCACCACTGCCCCATGTGGTGGCCGGAAGAAGTGATGTATTTTACAATTCTGACATCTGCTACAACAGTCTGTCTGTAATAAATTCAATAAGAAGCCTTATTTTGTACGGCTATCTAACATATCCAACATGGCTGGACCGAACAGAAAATCAAACAACATAAAATTCTAAGAATGTAAACATCACAGCATCAACACTGATTGTAAAATGATCTCAGGAAACTAAAAATAAAAAAACAGCAACCATGGCTTCTCACTAAAGGTGTTGCAATATAATTTGTTGTTTAAAGCTTTTAAAAACATTGTTTCTAAAGCTTATGAACCTCATATAGAAAATGGGACATACAGTATAGTATACCTTGTAACATAAATATGCTTTAAAAACTGTGACACAGAGGTGGTCGTGGTTGGAACAGACGAAATAGACTAATTGCCTATAGCAAAGGCCTTTGCATGAGTGGGTGTGTTTGTGTTTAATGTGCATCTTTTTGCCCCCTTGTGTGCACCCCTGACATGCAACAGAATCATTACAGAGTGTCTGTAAATAAAAGCATATTATTAGCACAGAATAGAGATAAATTTGGCTGAAAGAAAAATAACTGAATATGTCTTTATCAGCCTGAAAAAAAAGTCAAATCAGTCAGCAGAGTAAAGTAAGACAGAAGGCAGTATTTTCTAAATTGGAATTGTCTATCATACTGTATTATGTAAAGTACCTGCCTTCAAAGTGTACAGAGGCATGCTTGACCCAAAATTGAAATTGCTGCTGAGGATTAATTCTAACAGTTTTGTTTATTCCTAAAATTGAGCTATACTATGAAAATAAACCAAACTGAAACATTTTCTACAATAAACCAGAAGAAAGAAGTCAGGGACTATGGATGAGGCGTGGGTATACTCCAAATGTTACAAATAGATATTAAATGCAGGACAAAGTGGTAATCAGAGAGTCAGGCTCACCTTCCCTGATACGATCTTTTCATAGATCTGAATGGGCTGGTCAGCAAAGAAAGGCGGGTACCCTGCTGCCATCTCATAGACGAGTACGCCCAGCGCCCACCAGTCTACAGCCTTGTTATACCCCTGGTGGATGTAACAAGGAAGGAGGAAAGGAGAGAAAAGAAGAGATTATTATAGACAGTTAATCGAGATAACATTTTAAATGTTTTGAAAATGTTTGTTTTTTTGCGTTATTAAACTTCATTCATCCTATACATCTTATTTTTCTAACATAGTCTGTGCAACCCATCTAGAGGTTCAGAGGAAAAATATATGATTGTTATATATAGCATGTCCTTAGAAGTAATGAATTAGTCAAAAAAAATTGTGATATTATGAAGATGAGAACTATTCAAGGGCATCCTACATGATGATCGTCACACGTTGTATTTACATAGCACCAAACAACATCTAGTCGAACCTTGACAAATATTTGCACAGCTTTGTTCCCCACCACGTGATACACTGTCAAATGCAGTAGTTAACAACAGCATGTTAAACATTTTAAAAATGTCCTTTGAGGCATGTTTCACAGTTTACATCTTGTTTTGAGGAACATCTGAGTTGTGTGCGCTCCATAGATGCTCCTTTAACCCACATGCCCAGCGTGGTTTGAAATCCTACATCAACATCCTCTGGCTGGTAGGGCCATGAATACCACTTTAAGTTTTGAATCAATACTTCTGAAATAACAGCAACCATGTGTTATAATTCTTCAAATGAACAACTATCCTGTAAGAAAAGTGTTGTAATGTGTTGTGCAACAAGTTGGTGTCACTGTTTGTTCAAAAGCAGAATATCTCGTTTTGAAAGGAAACACAGCGGACAGTTCACAAGATAAAAACTATGGTGGCTCACCTTGCTGAGAATAATCTCTGGGGCCAGGTATTCTGGGGTGCCACACAGTGTCCAGGTCCGGCCCTTTACACGTTTGGCAAAGCCAAAATCTGTCACCTGAGAGAGGAAAAGAAAGAGCAATGACAAATAATGAGAGTAAGACAACGAACAAAATAAGCAGACACAATCTCAAAGTGCCCCACTGAGTTTTAGCAGATGAAAGGCAGCAGAAAGGAGAGACAAATCTTAGACAGAGCCACAGAGGGGGAGTAGAGCAAGGATCTGTTTACCACTAGAGGGCAGCATCATCTGTGCTACAAGACAGCCTAAGTGTGCCAGCACACAACTCAGCAAACGCAGAAAATTGCAAAATAAACACTGGCATCATAGCTGCGCTTGTGCACTCTCTGGGTAGTTGTTGATAGTTTCTAGACACTTTCATGTATGTTTTGGATTGAGGGGTGGGGCAAACACAGTTATATTGTTTGTATTTCTGGGACACCCATCTTTCTAAATATGCACCAATACCTTTCAAAATGTTCTGTTTATTTAAATAATCCGTCATCTTATTTTCATGCAATGCACTGCTAAACTTTAGCTTTCTGGCTCATAGCTGAACCAAAGGGTTCTGTGAGCTGAGTGGATTAGAAACATCTCCCATTGCCAAGTCGTGCCTAAGGTTCGTCCTATTTACTGGAGTAGTGAACAAAATTCCCATTTCATAAGAATATTATGGGATGGGAATACTTGTTTCAGGTATTAGTCAAACCCCCAGGTGTTACCAGGGAAAATAAGTCATGGCATGTGAAAAATGTTTGAATTTGATTGCAAAACGAATGAAAATATTTAATTTTTTTGGTAAGTGACCATGGTATTATAAGCGAGATATTGCCCTTCGAGGTGTCCATAATCCAGGAATTAATAGACACCTCGTCGGACATTATTCCTTCCTTATGTTATTTTCAAGCAAAAATTGTCAAAGATTTTATGGTTCCAGATTCCTTTTCTTTGTCTTAGATTGTAAACTGAATGTCTTTGGCTTTGGTCATACAAGAAAAGACATGTAATGACATCATGTTGGGCTCTAGGAAATTGTGATGTCCTTTTTTCACAGTTTTCTGTTGTTTAAAGACCAAAAATCAATTCATTGGGGCAAAAAACTGCAGATGAACTGATCATGAAAATAATTGTAGGTGCAGACCAAATAAATATGAATTCAAATGCACTGGCATCTCTCAAATGCTGCACCGATGTTAACTCGGGTTTTGGACAAACTAAACCATGGGACACAGCAAGAAATTATAGGGAGATTTGGCTGTAGGCGGAAAATTTAAGGGGTGAGGAGAATTCCCAGCAAACACACCGGGCTGGCTCAGCCTGTATGTTTAGAAATACAGCAGCCATCAATGTCAATGTCAGCTAGTTTATATCGACAGCGTTCCACTTACGGGATTGTTCAGGTACTGCTGGAAATTCAACCGGATGTCCTTCTTTTTAGATGTCCCACACCTTCCGCTTTCTTGGCATTTTAAACTCTGGTCGATCTATGAGGACTATGGTTAACTGCTCCTCAGATCTCTGCATGGTAAATCGAGACAGCTAGCTAGACTATCTGTTGAATCTGAGTTTTCTGTTGCATGACTTTTAAACATACACGTTCCACCAAAACAAGTTCCTTCAAGGATCTATTTTGCAGAAGCACTGTCAATGTGTCCGGCGCTTAGCGCCCCTCAAGGCGGTTGTGATTGGTTTAAAGAAATCTCCTATCCCGAAAGCAGTGTGGACTAGCCAGACCCTCCTCCGCAGCGCTGTGGAGGAAGGTCTGGCAATGCGAGATTAATGTCAGCCATCACAAGAGTAGGTGACATTGTTTAGCACCACTTGGGAACTCCCACTGATGTACAATATAAAGATTAATTAAGACCTTATGTGGGCCTTTGCAGACAAATCATATGAATACATGCGGACATTTTGAGTAATTAATTTATGATCAGCTTTTGTATGTTATTGCAACAGGTGTTGTTTACCTGTATGTAGCCCTGTTGGTCTATGAGCAGATTTTCAGGTTTCAGGTCTCTGTAGATCAGGTCCAAAGCGTGCAGATACTCAAAGGTTAGAACGATCTGAGCAGCGTAGAACCGAGCATGAGGCTCACTGCACGCACGCACACGCACACACACACACACACACACACACACACACACACACACACACACACACACACACACACACACACAGGGAGATTGACAGAAAGAGAGCAGTTTAGTGGAGAGTACAGTACAGAGTTCAACATAGCTAAACAGACCTGAAGAGAACAGAGTTCTTTAGAATAAAATAAAATTGACTACAAGAGAATAAAAAAGAGGAGAACAGAGCTGAATTGAGAGTAAACTTCATGTTAACTCCATTGCTCAGACACTAACCTAAATCTGCCAATTCTTCGTAGGTGGGAGAACATCTCTCCACCTGGTACATATTCCATCACCATGTAGAGGTTAGTGTTGTCCTGGGGAAGGGAAGACAGAGGGCCTGTTAGTGACACTAACTCACATACATACATATTAACACACACACACACACACACACACACACACACACACACACACACACACACACACACACACACACACACACACAAAATGGGCAACTAGACGACATGGAAGCAGTATTTTGTGGGTCTATATGAAACAAATCCACTGATTTATTTCAGTTATTACCATACTATGTGTCTATTATACATTGTGTTATATTTCCAAAACCTGGTGTAGAAATCATATGTTCTTTAGACCCTTTCACCGAGATAAATAACACTAGCTTTATATTGTCAAGGAGGATTTCATTCTTCACATGCTTATCGGTTGACACCATAGGCTGTACATAAAGATGGACCACGTGTCTCCACTTGCTTCCACTGACTGTACAAAAGTGAAGTTAGATTTGGGTGCTGCCATTTTGTAATTTCAGAGCCAGAGTCTGCGCAGTAGGGATTGGACAGTGCAGCGTGGTATCAAACCCCCCGCCCATACACCCGCCAGACCAATCGCAAGTCAATCACAGACATTCAATCATGATGTTTCACCTCGTTTTTATAGCATCAAATAACAAATAAAAACCAAACTTATCAGAAAAAATTAAGACTCGAACAAACATCAGCTTGCCAAGAAGTACTATCTTTAGGAAAAAAAAACTGTATGTGTACTTTGATTTTTTTGTTTGGCCCATGTTCCATCTGCTAAAATGGAGGGGATGGGATTTATGACCTATACTGCAGCCAGCCTCACTTGTACAATCTATGCATCAACCCTTGGTTGACACCTGCAAATGCAATTCGAATAGTCAAATAACTCTAACTAAGCCAAGTTAATATGTTTTTGTTGTGGACTCTTCTCAGTGAGCAGGGCAAGACACGTGGACAGGAAAATTCTGTTAATAGGTTTATTTGAGGCATCAAGGATATTCAAATCCAAGGCATCCAATGAGCATCTAAACAGCTTAACCTGAATAAGGCTTTAATTGGAGAATGGCCATCAGATGGGTTAGCCTGTACGGGTACAGCCAGCCAACAACAAAGATAGAGTGTGAAAATGTTGAAGAAGATTGTGAATTTGTGGCTCATTTCACTCTATATTTGCTGATGACACACCCCTGATAGAATTAATAGTCAATAATGATGAAAGTGACGATCAGGATGAGATTGTAAATTGACAGATTATTGCATCAGGAATTACCTAGACAAGAGTTGACCAGAATAAAGAGATAGCAGGTTTTTTTTTTTTTTTTACAAAAAACAACAATAGGTACTAAATCAATTATTGACAGATATGACATTTTACGCCCATATATATGCAATATATACATTAGAACTGCTTTATACTGGATAAATGTTAATACACTTTTAGTTTTGTAAATATGACAAATTCATAATCTATAAATAAATTTCCTCACACTTTATTATTTCCTCAGTTTTGGAAGTTATCCAACTTTTTGTACATTGTGGCCTAAGGCAATTATTTTTTTCTTTTTAAGGCTCTGACACACCAACCCGACGGCCGACCTTTGGCAGAAAGGGTAGTTGCAAACTAGCTACGTTTTGATCAGCGAGAGGATGTTATGGGCAAGAATTATTTTTACAGTGTTTTGACTGACTCAGGTAGTCAGCCGTATCTGTGTTCAGCCAGAGAGAGGCTGCAGCGGGGGTGATATGAGCTGCAGAAAGCCAACACCAACTGGTGGGGCCTTTGCTCCAATTGACCTCCGATACCAACAGAAAGGAAATAATTCTGCTGCAAGGAACGCAGCATGGGCAGTTTTCGCTGGATACTGTCACCAATGACAGCTCTCATGGGGCTGTATGTGAGTCATTGCACGTTTACTTGTA
This sequence comes from Perca flavescens, assembly GCF_004354835.1. NCBI lineage: Eukaryota > Metazoa > Chordata > Actinopteri > Perciformes > Percidae > Perca > Perca flavescens. The sequence goes on along the minus strand of NC_041332.1, from coordinate 15,944,705 downwards.
CAGAGGTGTGCTAGAGACCTTCTCCAGGATCCCAAAGATAAACTGGAAAAGACAAACAAGGCCAGAAGGGGGATTTTTTTTGACTGCCTCTGGAGGAGTGAGAGCTGCCAACATGCCCCCTTGCGTGCAATGCATCCTGGTACATGTAGGTACAGCTGCCACAGCTCTGCGAGCAGGAGAACTTGCTTACTCAGTCAATTTAGCACAAACTGGGGAATGTATTTCTTCAATACCCTATATATTAAGAGGTAGGGAAAAAAATCGGAAATTGTATGTATCGTGATACTTTTTGTTACGATTTTTAAACTTAATTCTTTTCCCTAGATATTTTTTATTTATTTTTTTTACCAATGATTCACCTAAATATTTTTTTGTTTATATGGTACCGCCGATGGCAACTACAACATATCTGTTTCCAGCAAAACAGAGGGGAAGCACAAAATGCAGAAAATACATGTTATGTACTTCTCTACAAATTAAATAAATGTCAGACTGACTGACATTATATTTAGAAAACAATACGTTTTTAAAAAGGCCTCATGATATATTGTCTCTAGAAATATATTATTCAACTTTTGTTTTTGTTAAAGAAGGAAAAGAAAATCACAATACTATCGAATCGCAATACTTCTAGAATCACAATAAATGTAAATCGAAACAGCACCCATGTATCGTGAAAGAATTGAATCGGGACAAAAGCATATCGTCCCAGCCCTACATACAATCAGTACTGATTAGACATCCACATTAAAAGGTGGCACATTTTCCCTTTAAGTAAAGAATATTTGACACCACACAAAGTCAAAGGTTTAAACTTAATATGCAGTGTTTGGGTTCTCAGTTGAAAAAGGAATGTACCACATTACCTCAAAATAAACACAAATAGAAACCTTTACATACAAATACACAAATAAGAGACTTTGGCAGTCAGGGTGAGACTCTCTAATATAAAGCTTTATAGAGAATGTTATTCAAGGTAATGACCTACACCAGAGATCTTCAACAGGGGGTCCGTGACACCTAGGGGTCCTCAGAGTTACTGCAGGGGGAGGCACCAAATTATTGATTGATATTTATTTTGGAGTAGTTTTTTTATTTATTTAAATACGTCTGAAAATATATATTAACATGAATGCAACATTTTATTAGCAAAGATTAATTGGCCTATTTGTACAAAAAAACAACATTTAATTTACACAACATTGATGATACGCTTATTACTAAGTAAGGTATCCCATCATGGTAGCCAGCCACACATACGCTTAAGGATTTAATGTGCCTTCCACATGTATGTTTAACACTGAAACACGTCTAGATAATATACTTTATAATTATTCATCCATCCATTTGGTCCATGTTAATATGGAACTAAATTTGTATACAATATATGTGTTAGAGGGTCCCTGCTCTGCGGGTCTCTTTCAGCTAAGGGGTCCCTGCACTAAAAAATGCTGAAGACCCCTGACCTAGACTGTAAGGGTCAGGTCATGTTTGGAAATAACGAGTTTGTTCGAAGTGTCGTCCACACACGTGATAGGTAAGAAAACTGGGTGTGCTGGGGTAAAACATTGATTTAGTTTTTTAATGGACGAACTTTACAAAAATGTAGACAAATAGCAACTTAATTGTTAATGGGGGATGTAGGGCAAGCTGATGAGCAGATGGAAGGAACACACACACACACACACACACACACACACACACACACACACACACACACACACACACACACACACACACACACACACACACACACACACACACACACACACACACACACACACACACAGTACCTTGAACGAGTACTCTAACCGCACCAGAAAAGGAAAGCTGACAGCCTGAAGAATCCTTTTCTCATTCAGAGTGTGCTCTATTTGCTTGAGCTTCACCACCTGAAAGGCAAAAAGAGAGCGGGAGAAGGAGAGTTTATATTTTATTATAACAAAATAGAAATCATGTTTTTTTTTTTATATTTTTTTGGGCTTTTCCGCCTTTATTTGATAGGACAGCTAGTTGAGAAAGGGGAGAGAGAGAGAGAGAGAGAGAGAGAGAGAGAGAGAGAGAGAGGGAGAAGACATGCAGGAAATCATCAGAGGTCAGATTCGAACCTGGACCTCTGCGTCGAGGCATAAACCTCCAAGTATATGTGCACCTGCTCTACCCACTGAGCCAACCCGTCCACAAAATCATGTTTTAAGAAGAATAAACTATTGTTTTATCAGAGCAGCATAATCTTAGGTCTCTTTAAAGCTACTGTATAGTGTCTAGTTTCTTTCTCCCCCATTATGAATTCTAAGTAATGACAACAATTATGTCGGTGCACCCACATGACACAAGCCTTCACGCTTCACCCCCACCACGCAGTTGCTAGTAGCCAAGGACGACACGGAGGATTCAAATAAAACATGATGAACTCTTCATAAGAGGTAATTATCTTCACTCGAGTTACGCACTAAAACTTTAACATGTTGAACATGTTTTCTGTTTCTATGCAAGAATAACACTGTTCTAAGCTACGTCCTTCTTTAGACTCAGGAATAACTGAAAAACATTATTTTGGCTTGGATAAAAAAAAAAAGCCAACTTAGAAGGCCAAGAGGCCACAGTACTTAAAAAAAAAAGTAATGTTGGGAAAAGTTTTGGGCTATATCTTTGAGCTATTTCTGTTATTTTTCTATAATGATATATACATACTTTTAGTTCTGTATAAATGTGAATAATATTTTTTTATTTTTGATGAACAAATAAATAATGAAAAAGATTTAGATATTGGTCTTATTATAAGAATAATTTTTTTTTTTCAATATTGTAAAAAGTACTTGCCAATGATGTTTTATCACCATCATAATCTTTACTCCAGTATCAACACATCTTCTTCCAATTTTAGGAGTTTATAGATGCTCTGAAACTTCACAATCTGCCTTATTCAGGCTGCACATTCTTATTGTATTGCAATGTATTTAGTGCCTGGCATTAAATGTATTGCATGGCCAACATCTGCAAGCATCTACATTCAAAGCATATCTTTTTTTTATGCTGGTTATGTTCACCTGGCACACTACTGTTTTAAAGGTAACGTGATATACCAGATGATAGGGCTGGGCGATATGGAGAAAATCAGATATCACAATATTCTTGACCAAATACCTCGATATCGATATTGCGGCGATATTCTAGGTTGACAATTGGTGCTTTAACAAAATATCTTCATACTTAAATAAATAATAATCAGTAATGTGGACATAAGTCTAAGTGGGTAAAGGCAAATAATAGAACAGCTAGAACAGTCTGGTAAGTTCAGAAAAGTGCATCACTTTACTGTAATGCAGCCTTTGAAACCAGGAAAAGACAAAACTTATGTCATATCACAATATTACCATATCCAAAATCTAAGACGATATCTAGTCTCATATCACAATATCGATATAATATCGATACATTGCCCAGCCCTACCAGATGACAGATACAATATTTCCAAAATGTTTAAACATTTTATTCTTGTGAAACTGGGAAAAAGTCAACAAATGTTTTTGCACTTTTGGTAATCACACACACAAATATACAGTAATTATAGTGCTAAGCGGAACAAACTGAAAAATTACAGTCTGAGAAAAATAATATATATATACATATACACACACACACACACATATACATATATATACACACACACACATATATATATATATATATATATATATATATATATATATATATACACATATACATATATATATACATATATATACACACACATATATATATATATATATATATATATATACATACATACACACACACATATACATATATATATATATATATATATATATATATATATATATATATATATAGATAGATAGATAGATAGATAGATAGATAGATAGATAGAGAGAGAGAGAGAGAATATATAAGGAACTCTTACAGTTTTCAATTGCTTAAGCACTAGTTTGAAAACAGGGACCAGCTTTTCAAAACACTACACCCAATTAGCACAACCACACACCCAATTAGCAGAATGAAACACTCTTTTAAAAACATATTTTGTTACCATATGAAACCCACACATTTCATATGACTTAATTCTGTTTGAACCAGTTACACACTGCTGTTGCTAACCTAAAACACTTTTAGCAATTCTACTTCTCATTTGAAGCACACAGAGAAAGTGCAAATATACAAGTTCACCAAACACTAGAAAAGACCAATGCTGCAGACTGAGGAAAATATAATTTATTTCTCACCATATACCCAAATCAGTCAACATGGAAAATCACAACCTCAGCTCTGCCACTCCAGCTGATGCCTGCTTCAGCACAAGCTGGTTCAAAGAGGTTCAAAGGGAGAAAAAGGCTTGCACCTGTATTTGAGTCTCTGCATCTTTACACCAGCATACAAAGAGGGGGCTTTTTTTTCTCCAATATCCACAAATGTTTGAAGCCCTTTTAGGACAATTTCCATATCAATTTTCATATTTTCTATGACCATCTTGCAAGTTTCGTGAAATGACAGTCACGTTTTAACACCCTCCATCCCACTGTGACCCTCCTGACCCAGACTGACCTTCTGCTTGTTGAGGATCTTCATGGCATAATGCTGTCCCGTTTCTTTGTGCTTCACCAGCATCACACGGCCAAATGAGCCCGTGCCCAGGGTTTTCAACCTCTCAAACTGCTCCAGGCCAGCAGTGTTCTAAACAGACAAAACAAAAAAAGGGTTAGTTGTTTTTTGTGAAAATGGGATGTGAGGGATGTGGTGGTTATTTTCTAATGTGTCCTATGCTTACATGTACTGTCTATTTTATATTATGTATGTTTTTGTACAGACAAGCAAATGCCTGAGTGTACATGTATGTGAGTGGGATATGTGCATACTCTGCATACTATAGAGTAATCACTGTATAGTATAGGAAACATGGTATTTATGTTTTATGTTTTCAATACATATATGTACATACTGGATATGTTGTACATATACTGTACAGAATATTAATATAGATCCCAGTCATATTTAATACTATTTTGTAAGCCTGTAAAAGCTGTCCTGATTGAGCTCATCGATATAAAGTTTATATATTTTTTTAAAGTGTGTTATTTTTCATAACTTTGTGAGTCAAAGAAAAAGATAGATATACTCTATAATGTAAAGAACCTTGATACAGATCTTACGTGTATTTTAATTTCCTTATCTGTGTCTGTAAAATATGTCTTAAAGCTTCGTTGTATAGGATACATCCAACTTTTTCCATCATATTTCTAGGGCTGGATGATAGAGTTAAAAATGTTAACAAGAATATTTTTTCTAAAACACATTACAGGAATATAAAATATTACATGTAAAATGTAATGCAATTTAATGTTCAATGCAATGCTATCCATTACATTTGACAAAACTTCACACATGTAACAAAAACATTAAAATAACTTGGACAACAGGAATGTGAGAAAAGATAAGACTTAGAAGAATATGATTTCAATCTAAATTAATAAATGATAAAACTCAATCATCACCCTACATATTTTACGAGCCACTTGCTTCATGTCACCATACAAATATACAAAAAAATACATTTACCTAAAAAGCTGCAGGAACAAAAAAAAACATTCCAATTTGTGGTGCACAATAAATAATAAAAACAAGTTAAAATTCCAATAGCGATGACTAGGCATGGGCTGGTTACCAGTTTTAAGGTATACCGCGGTTTGAAAAAGTCAAGGTTTCAAAACAAGGTTTTCTGTCATACCGTTCCTAAGGTATAAGCTGTTTTTCATGAGTGGTCAAGGAGAGAAACTGCAGTTCAGTAATCCGTCTCCCTGCCAGTGTGCAGTGTGTTTTTTTACCCAGACATTTAAAACAAATTTTTTTAAAACTGTAATTGCAATACCGTGAAACTGTGATATTTTTGTGCTGAAGGTTATCATACCGTCAGACTCGTATACCGGCCCATGCCTAGCGATGACGACTGTTATTTTTTAAGAGGAATCATAGAGAGCCTAAATTTAAATTTGATATATTTGGTCACACAGAATTTGAATGAAAAACCCCCATATGCATGCAAATTCATGCAGAAAATATGACACATTCCTGTTATGTTAGATGAACACTAACCTGTGCAGGGTTCTCCCATTTCTTGAGAAAGTCCTCTTTGGCTTTAGCAAGGAACTCCTTGACTGTGGAAGACAAAATCACAAGAAATGCTTTAGTAGTTTGTGTAAAGAGTGAAAGAAAACAGAAAATAAATATTAGGATACCTCAGAGCTTCTAAAATCATATTTCATAAACTCTTTGAAAAACATATCTGGTTGATAGGACACTGTTCCAATAGCAATGCATGGTTGCAGCATACACACATTGTATCCAGCACAGGCAGCCAAACTCAGACTGACTTAAGTATGTTATAGACACTAAGATATGCATTGATTATGCCTCACTGTTGCTAGAAATAAAAAAATAAAAAAGTCTGTACCTTATATGTCCTTATAAAAACAAAAGCCCAAGTAACTAACTACTTCAATAACTAACAGCCCAGTGGCCTCAGACATTAGCATACGTTCATTCTTCTTCATAACAGCAACCTTACATTGGACTTATAGTACAGCAGACAGTGTTGGGAGGTTGCCAATATTTCAGTACAGTGAATATTCCAAGATCCTTGCAGACAATTGCCGTTGGCTGTTTTGCAGCTCATAGAGAGATGTGGCTATGGAAAAAGCTCTACATCCTGCTTCACCCTACCTATGCACCCACTAAAATCAAATTGAAAACAAAGTTTAACAATGAACATTACGCCTGAGCCTAATTTGAAGAGATATTTCCTTTTCATCTACATGCACATACAATGCTCCTATATTCTAATGTAGGTTCTTTGGAGCTTGCATGGCACAAGCTCATTCGTTTGCAGCAAGGAGTTATCATGGAAATACAAGTGGATCTCAGTGAATGGGAAAGCAAGAATAGGCCTATAATAACAGTGTATGGCTTGTTACGTAAAGCTAACATTGCCTGCATTATCACATCGTCTCTGATCATTTCATGAGTCTGTAACCGAGCAGGTGCTGCTCAGGAGTGGTGTGTACTGGCGACGGTACCCACCGCTTTCCATCTCGCTGCCCTTCCTGGCCGTGGGCGCGTTGCCCATGATGACAACTTGTCAACGGGCGAAGCGTGGCTTTTTGGCCGCCCTACAGACTTGTCAAGCCGGTCTAATCTAGATTAGGTCTGAACGGTATTTCTTAAATCCAGCAGTAACAGTTACCAAGCGTTTACTCCGAGGTTTTGAGCTTTGGTAGCCTGACAGCTGGTGATGGGGTGCCACGGCGAGACGGTAACGGTATAGTGCAGCGGGCTCACTCACTCCACGGTCATCAACCACCGGCGACTGATATAGTGTTTAAATCCACGGGGAGCTATCGTTGTGGTATCTCGGTTCGCTGGGGCTTCACTGGACTGCCAGGCCGACCTCGGCGCATTTGGCCTGAACACGGAGGATTCAGTCTTCTCCTGTCCCTCCTTGCAGCCCCCTCCGAGCGAGGCCCCCCGGCTCCCCACCTCTCCCCCAGCCCAAAAAAAAAACAGCTATACCGACGACGGGAATGCAATATTCTCAATCAAAAGCCTGCCACTTTTCGTTACCGAACCCAGCTTTTAAAAATGAATCCTCGGCGGGGTCCGACAACGACGGGAATTTGCCAAAATCAACATTGGCCCCCTGTAGCCTCGGAGACGAGCGAGATGACGGAACTACAGCCGAGCGAACGTCCCGCCTACTTGCCAGAACCGGAGTAAATTGACAGCTTAAGCCTTGCTACGGATTGGCTACCTTTCTACGGCGCTGTCCCACGGATCGCTCTGATTGGCCCTTAGTAATCCATCAACAACGGCAGCGTCCCGCCGCCCTCCAAATAGCAAGCGACGGGAACATCAGCGATTATTTTCCTCCCGACGACGTACGCGCCCACTTTCTCAGATTGCTCTCCTCTATTGGCTTGGCGCGGCAGAACCGTGGGAATCTCGGTGAATGCGAGGATATCTATTGGCTGTAAGCAGCGGTTGACAGGAATGCCCCCCCCCCCAATCTCTTCCCCAAAAAAACTCCCTACCGCGCCGCCAAGCGACTGATACACGTTTAGCTAAGTGACGTCAACCGCGAGCTATTTTTAGAAATGTTGGTCAGAATTTAACGCACGCGCGGCGCGGTCTAGCTGGCAAGACTTCTAAACAGATCGCAGACGGCCGTGCATGGTGGGAAATGAATCACAGGAAATAAAAGACAATCTTTTTACAATCGATGTTGGATGAAAACACACAGAGCCTCAAACTGTCTGTGTACCAACGAGCTTTACAGTCAGAATCCTCCAACAGCATCTATCTATGTCATCCTTGCCCCACACCTGGTGTAGGCAAGCTACAGGGCGAGTGTAGCAGATGCCCGAGGGCCTTTTTTATCAGGATCATCAAAAGGCATAATTTCACATAGATTTGCATCTGAATATCTTATTTCAATAACAATTTGAGCTTGTGTTGGTAAAATATCTTAATTTATAAAAGGACCCATGCCCATGAACAACACCCAAGCTATAAATAGGTGATCCCTACAGCTACTGCAGTGTCTGACACCATCAGATTAGGGTTGTACAGCCACCTACTTTATTATGTGAAAGGAACCCAAACTGTTAGAGCTAAATAAGATGCACTGTGTTAGATATTTAGCCCTACATTAATGTGACATCTCAATGTGTTCTGATAATTATTATAGACGCTTTGAGAAATTATCAGTGCTTGCCTGACGGTTTTAACCAAGCTCAGTGTCACTGTTAGGTTGGTCGAGTAATTTCTCTGGCACATTACTCAGGTTTTCAAAACTAGTCTCGGGTAGCAACAAACTTGTTTTCATTGTAAATTATTGTCATGATTAATAACATTTCCGTCTGTAAATTGAGAAAATAGTACACAAACTATAAAGTACATAAGTATGAGCATCATGCAGAATGGCCCACTTCGGAACACATTAAAAATTGGATTATGATTACCGATGCACTTTAATGTTGCAGCTGGTAAAGGTGGACCTATTTAGTATACTGCAGGATATTTTAACCTTTGATAATGCATCATAATGTATGCTGTATAATTTGTATTATTGATCTGAATCTCTGAAGCAACTAGTAACTAATTATATCAAAGTAATGTAGTAGCCTCTGAAATGGGGAGAGTGGAGGTATAACGTAGCATAAAATGAAAATTCTTAAATTAAGTAAAAGTACCTCACAATTGTACTCAAGTAAACAGTTACTTTCCACCAGTGGGACAGGCAATGCTACATATGGATTTTGATGCCAAATATGAATATTCATTTCTTTTTTTTTAACATGGCACAGTTTTATTTTTTTAACTTCGCCTGCAGCTATTATAACCGTTCACAGCGTCCTACCAAACCGTGTGCAGACGTGAGAAGCACAAAGAGACCTTCGTCCAACAGATGGGTGGACGAAGGAGTTAGTCCCTTCAACTAAGAAGAGATAAAATGGTTAAGACCAGACAGCCCCCCCCCTCCTCTTTGTGCTGCAGTTGCCTAGCAACATGAGGCTAGAGTGAAAATGGTGGAGTGAGGCTGCTGCATTTTATGAATGAAATTGGAAAGGAAACCAGAGAGGAGGGGAAAGAGCAGGCCACACACACACACACACACACACACACACACACACACACACACACACACACACACACACACACACACACACACACACACACACACACACACACACACACACACACACACACACACACACACACATACCCGTTTTTATTACTCGGTGAGGACTCATGACATAGCGAATGACCATGGGGACCCTTTCTAAACTACTATTTCTAAATGAGCTAGAGACTTGGTTTCAACTCCAAAAAATCTTTTTTGATTCTGGGATCCTGAAAATCACTTAAAATGTTAGGATTTCACAAATAAAGGTCAAACCTGACTTTCACCAACCCTATGGGGACACATGGCAAATTCTTTTAATATTTATAATATTTATACCCCCATTCCATTGAAATACTCCTCCTTCTATTATATAATTTTTTTTTTTTTTTTTAAAAGACCTCATATTTACTTTTATCACTCGTTGTTGTATATTACAGGTGAAATAATTAAAGTAGCCACCAGGTGGCGCTTCCATGGTTTTTGTTTTTTATGTTTTGATGCTCCTCTTGCCTGTCTTAAGTTTGTTTTGGCCATTTAATGTCACAAATGTTTTCTGATTCTGCAAGGGTGGACAAGCTGGTTTAAAGAGAGTAGCTCTGCTCCGCAAACAGACCTGCTATGCCCTATCCTCCACTCAAACTCCAGACTACTGACATCACAATAAAACCGCTGATCATATTTAGACCCTATATACCCTCATTGATAAACATATAAAAGAATATACATGCTTTTTTAATTTACTTTTAGAAAGCTTTTGTGTATATTTGACACAAGACTGTCCTACAAAGCTATTGAAAATAATGTAAAGGGGGTGGAGGGTAAAGCAGATGCTATTAAATCAGTATATACTAAATATGTGCAGCATAAAAATGTATTTATAAAAAAACAACAAGAATTCTTTAACCAAGGGCAGGGTGTTCGACCAGGCTTTCATCTCAGGCTTCTTTAATATTAACATAAATGAATTGGCTGATGTAATATAAAAGTACCTTATCCTTGGTCTAAGTCTACAATCAGGAAGCTAAATTTCTGCTCCTGCTGTACCCCACAGCAGAGCCTGGACGTCATGACAACAGTACCATCAGACCTGAGCCATGACAGTAATCCCCCCAAAAAACAAAATAATGATTTATTGATTATTATTTAATCAATAAGATAACACCTTATTGAAACCCTGCATGCAGAGTTCTGTAAGCTTCTCCTACATGTCGAGAGGAAAACCACATATAATGCAAAGAGGCAGAATTAGGCAAGTTTATCAAAATTGAAAACCAAAAATGAACAAAAATGGACACCCCCTTACCCTGCTGAGTTCACAAACCTGTTCCACCAAAGCATCAGGAACATAACCAACAACTCAACTAGATTACACCACAGCTTAAAAAACACTACATCTATTGGAAAAAAGCATAGAGCAAATGCAATGCTATCCATTCTAAATCAACAGGACACCATAGCAGATTATTTGAGCATGGTTACGGATCGGCACAGTACAGACTGAGTGCGCACAGCCTTGCCATTGAAAACAGGTGACAAAGGAAAACCTGGCTCCCTGTAGACCAAAAGGCTCCACTGATTGCACCCTTAGTGAGCCTAAAACACAGCCAAACTTCCTCACTTAACATGTCAAATATATAAACATTTGGAAAATATATTTCCAAAGAATATATATAAGAACCAAAAGGTTTTCTATAGCTCTCAGATTAAATTAAATTACCAGTCCTACTAGGAGAAGACACTAAGAGCTGTGAGGAGGCAGCAGTCTGTGTTGCTTCCATAAACGGAGGGACAGTGAGTGACAGCAGTCGCCTGCACCTTGTACATGTTCTGTTAATTTGGCTTGGTTTCCTTTTGGTATTGTTCCAACCAGCTTTTGACTTGTAGTACTTTCTATATTCTAGTTTATTTTATTGAATTGTCATTACTGTAATGTTAACTTTTCAACATTTCAACACGGTTTGGCAATATGTCAGGTCAATAAAGTCATTTGAATTGAATAAACCTTATGAGTCTGATTTTTAAAAAGTCAAGATTCTTAACACAGATTCACCTAGTTAATTTATTCATAGCATAGTTTGTGACAAATGTTATTTTATGTGTGTAAGTGGTCCGTTTCTGCATCTAATAGGATTTCATTCAAGAAATGCTACAGAAGCAATGCTGTTTACATTGCAGATGAACTTTATTGTCACAACTCATCCATACACAAATTAACTTATCCTGGCTCTTTGCTATGATCATTCCTTCTCCTTCACCTCTTTCTCTCACTTCCCACAAACCTGTCTGTCTCTGCCGACCTGAATTTCTCTCTACAAACATATCTGTCTCTGTATGTGTCTCTTTCTACCTCCTGTTTCTTATTTAAAACAAATGTTCAGTAACACTTTCTACATACCCATATCTCTCTATCCCTACATACCAGTCTCTCTCTGTCTATCTAGTCTCTCTCTCTCTATAATGTATATATATATATATATATATATATATATATATATATATATATATATATATATATATATATATATATATATATATATATATATATATATATATATATATATATATATATACATACATATATATATATATATATATATATATATATATATATATATATATATACATATATATATATATATATATATATATATATATATATATATATATATATATATATATATATATACATATATATATATATATATATATATACATATATATATATATACATATATATACATATATATATATATATATATACATATATATATATATATATATATATATATATATATATATATATATATATATATATATATATATATATATATATATATATATATATATATATATATATATATATATATATATAGTCTCCCTCTCTCTCTCTATCTAGTCTCTCTCTCATCTACATACCAGTCTCTCTCTCCATCTAGTCTCTCTATCTAGTCTCTCTCTCCACATGCTTGTCTCTCTCTATCACTACAAACCTCTCTCTCCTATACATACCTGTCTCTCTCTCCATGTAGTCTCTCTCCTCTACATACCTGTCTCTCTTTACATGCCTGTTTCTCTCTACATGCCTGTCTGTCTCTATCCCTACATACCAGTCTCTCTCTACACACCCGTCTCTCTCATTTCCTACATACCTGTCTCTCTCTACATACCTGTCTCTCTATCCCTACATACCTGTTTTCTTTCTCTCTACATACCTGCCTCTCTCTCTTCCTACATACCTGCCTCTCTCTCTCCCTACATACCTGCCTCTCTCTATCCCTACATACCTGCCTCTCCCCCTACATACCTGTCTCTCCCCCCATACCTGTCTCTCTCCCCCTGTCTCTCTCCCCCCTGTGTCTCTCTCTCTCCCTACATACCTGCCTCTCTCTCTACATACCGGTCTCATTTCCTACATACCTGTCTCTCTCTCCAACATATCTAGTATCTTCAAGACAGGTGTCTTTCTCTCTCCCTGCATACATGTCTCTCTCTACAAACCTGTCTCTCTCTCTACAAACCTGTCACTCTCCCTGCATACATGTCTCTCTCTCTACTAACTTTTCTCTCTCCCTGAATACATGTCTCTCTCTACAAACCTGTCACTCTCTATTAACCTGTCACTCTCCCTGCATACATGTCTCTCTCTACAACCTGTGTCCCTCTCTACCTCCATTTCTCCAACCACCCATGACCCACTACCACAATGTTCTTTAGGATAAAAAATAAAATGACATCACTCAATGAAATAACAGAGGATGTAGACACCTTAAATTTGAAAGCAAAATAGCTGTTGACATGGCTGTGACAATCAATCTTAATAAAATGTCTTTACATGCTCAAATATGAACTAAATTAAAGCTAGAGCTGTACCTACTTGTGGGATTGTAGAAAAACTAGATAGCAAAAAAGAATTATGTTCAGTGATTACAATTTATATTTCCATTAGTTTTTTTCCAGACGCTTTAAAGTGTCAATGCGGTTCTTCACATAGAACTTAACTGCCTGCCAGCTCCTTCCCATAAGCGCCTCTGAAGATGCCTTGATACATGCTTCACACTGGGCTTTACCAGGAACCCTGCCAGAGTTGATGTTGTCCATGAGATTGCTCTCCACAGCCTGGACCTCCTCTGTGCTCCACTTCCTTCTCGCCATTTTTGATGAACCTTAGACAAAGAAGTAAGGCCAATCAATGTAAAATCGCTTGCAGTTTTATTAAGAATAAATTATGGGTGTCTGGACAGTAGTTACTAGGTGGTTGCTAGATGTTACCTCATAACCACCTAGGGCTGCACAATAGAGACACATCACATTGCATCATTCTCTGAAAGCCACTCCCACCAGAGGGGAGAACATCTCTCCGCTCTCCTGACTTGTATTGGGTGAAGGTGCCTCATTGTCAATTTTGTCTGCTGGCAAACAGAACCATTCATAAAAGCTGCTGTGTGGTGATATTTACTAATGACAATGTAAAGAACCCAGAACCTAAGATTTTATAAGCTGTGGAACAAAAACTGAGCTGTTAGGAACACAAAAGTGGATATAGACGTGAGGAATCAGCAGAGAGAACGGTAAGACTATGGGATTCTGACACTAAGCTAAAGACATGCCCAATGTTACGTTTGCAGCAAGCATTTAATTAAGTCAAATATCCAGATGTCAGTTTTAGGCTAACTACAGCCTGTAAGGTAAGCTAACACAGGACAACGTTGGACATAACTTTAGTTTAGTGTCAGGATTCCAGTCTTCCCATTCTCTCTGCTGATTACTCATGTCCGTATCCACTTTTGTCTTCATAAAAGCTGAAGATTTTCGGGTTTGGCAGCTTGTTAAAACTTCTTCACATTGTTGGTAGTGAATATCATCACACAGCAGCTTTTAGAAATGTTTCTGTTTTTTGCTAGCACAGAGAATAAAGAGAAAACCTTGACACGATACAAGTCAACGGAGAGCTCTGTCTTTATATGGAGAAAAAAAAAAATAAGTGGGAATTTAGACGTCACAATATACATTTTCACTTAAAAAAAAAAAACAAATTCATGAAGATGTAATATTATGTTGGGGTCTTTTTTCTTACATCTGAAGAACACGATTTGTAGCTGAAGGCATCTCTGCTTCTGCAATCTAGTGATTTAAATTATATTTTGATTAATTTTCAGCCCCATAAGCCCCTAACATCTACTTAGCAAAAACAAAGCAATGCTCTACCAACCACCAGGTGTGCCACCAAGGACCGGATTTGAGTATTCCTTTGTCATCACAAAAACTAACCTTTGGTGATCTGGGATTCACCTGGAGATTTGTCTTCACCCACTGGCTTCTTGTTATCTGGTCTTTTTTTTGTTGCAGTCTTACTCACGGGACACACTGGAACAATATAAATGCGGTTTAAATCAGGGCATCTCACCTTTTGTTTAGTGAAATTGTCAAATGAAACTTCCAATACCTGTAGTGTCCTGTGAATCACTGTCAGATTCAACTTCAGTCGTGCACTTCCTTTTTCGCCTTGATCCGGCTGCAAGTAAGTACCGTTTACTGACAAAATCAGCCTTATATCCCATAGGCCTACTTAAATAACAAGACATTTTTACATGACCAGATCCCTTTTAGTTAAGCTCAAATGCAAATTCACAATTACCTTTATGCCTTTGTAAATCACTGTCCAACACCTTTGACCCTTTACACGATACGTTTTGTTTCCCCAGAAATTAAGAATGTACAAAAACAACCTACAAAAAACATTCTACAATGAGGATATGTGTCCGAATACCTGTTAAAAGCAACTGGTCCGGGGTCATTTCACACTCCTCGTTCTCAGATAGATTGCTGTCCCCAGCCATTTCCTCTGAAAAAACAGAGACAAACTGAACTTGTTCACATTAAGACATCAAAATTGTTAACTCATGCACATCAAAACAACACGTGCTAAATTATGAATGCTAGGACATTTAATTAAAATCATAAATATTGTACCATTTGGGTCAATGCTGATCTCATCAAGGTTCCTTCCTTTGAACTCTGACATTTGTCCTCGCTCAAGGGCCACAAGGACTTTGCTGATCTTTGCGAGCTGTAATGTACCCTCGGGGAGCCTGTAGAACTGTCTGTGTACTCTAATGTCGTGGCCAAGAAAGTCGGCAAGGTCATCCATTTCATTATCCCGCAAGTTTAGGACTTTTGACATGGTGGCCACATGTTTCCTCAATTTAGTGGATGACAGGGCCTCTGGATGCTTGGCCCCACACTTGCGTGCAAGTTGTCGGATGGCATCTGATCCTCTAAGATGTGTTCGTGCTTCAGGCCTTGCAAACAGGAAGTGGTTTTCATTGGGAACTCCACATTGTATGCGATTCTCAACTAGAGCCTCCATGGATGAGAGCATATTTGGCGTGAGGATGATAGGGACCTTTCTTTGACGTTTTCCCTGGATCTCTATGCGCTTAAAGTACCTGCAGAGCTTCTTCTCTAGGTCAGTTAATCCAATTTCAACATCTGGATGAACTGAAGCGGTGTCTCTCACAGTGAAAGCTTTGAGAGGCATTTTTGCTACCTCGCCCTCTCGCCTGCGATTAAACAGTATAATCTCACCGAGTGTGAGGTTGGCCAAATCCGACCAGCTTTTCTTATTTGGTGCTTCGAGCAGTTTTGTTTGGTACTCAATCCGCTGTTCATCAATGTACTTGTGCATTCTTTTAACATCCTCAGTGAAGGGAAGGAGCGTAGGTGCGTTCCACTTTGCTTCTTTTAGATTCCTGAGTGCATGTGTTGACACACACTCAGTCCATCGGGCTTCATAAAGCCGTTTGAATGTACGCACATTGTGCAGGGCACTCTCATCTTGTGACATCATGGCTTCACATTCGACTATATTTGCCATTTTTTTGAGGTTGTGGCCTAGCTTTAAAGCCAGTGATGGAGTTTTGTACAGACCTTTCTCCTCATCAAATTCAGCCACTTTCTTCACAGCTTCCACAACATGAGCAAAGTTACCTGGAACAAAGAAATCGTTAGTTGTCTTAAGTTTGCCAATACACTTTGCTTTATGTATTAGTCTTCCGGTCTCTCTCATCTTTTGCCTGATGTATTCGTGTTTCGTTACGTCATGTCCAAGCTTATTGTAAAGCTTCTCTCCAAGTCTTATTATGCAGTTTTCACTTCGAATTGTGTCTGTTATTTCATCCTGATGCATGTCATTTACAAGTTTCCAAAGATTTTTGTTGACATCATCTGGGACTGGCTGCATAAAAGCACAAAGTGATTGTACTCTAGTTTTTCCTGGTGCTAAGGAACCAACTTTCTTGGCCAGATGACATCTTTGCATGTGCCTCCACAAGCCTTTCCTTTTGAGTAATGCCTCACAATTAATGCAGTGCATATATTCATTTGGGGTGACAGGCTCACTGTTCTGCTGACTTGGGATCATCACTCCTCTTCCATCTTTAAGCACCTTATTGTTATGTATACGGTTACCTCTATTTCTTAGGAGATCAAGTTGAATTCTCCGTTCTTTAGATCCTTTCGGAAAACGTACTGCTCTTTTCACCTCTGGTATATTACTATGTCTTGCCTCCAAGTGGCGAGCCATTTTACTGAATGGCAAAAAGCAAAAGCAGCAGTATTGTTTTTTACTGTATATTCTGCCCCCATCCTCTCTCTTTTTTAATGTCATGACTGAAACCTCATCACAGTCACTAGAAGATTCAGAGTCTTCATTGTCTGATGAGGAACTTGAGTTTGACAGTTTTTCTCCTTTCTCTCTTCCCTTCTGCTCATTTCTTACTTTGGCTTTTCCTTTCAGCACCCCTCTCCCTTGCTTGCTTTCTCTCAGTACCTCACTTTTCTTTTTTCCTCTCTCTGCCTTTCTTCTCTTCCTCTCAATATTACTCTCATTGTTGCTCTTCTCTTTCTCTCTTTGCCTCTTTTTTATCTTGGTGCACTTGTCCTCTGAAAGGGAATCTTCTGACTCAGAAACTGAAGGTGGAACATACTCTCTCATGTGACTGACACCTTGTCTCCTTTCTCTTTTCCTCCCTCTGCATCTCTTCTGCTCGCTTTTCTTCTCTTTGCCTTTTTTCTCCTCAGTCTTCCTCGTTCTGCCCCTCTTCTCTTCGCTCTTCGTCCCTTTGCCTCTCTTCCTCTCTCTTCCTCTGTTCTCTCTGCTCTTTGTCCCTCTGCCTCTCTTCTCCTCTCTCTTCCTCTCTCCTCTCTGCCTCTCTTCTCTCTCTTCTTCTCTCTTCCTCTCTTCTCCTCTCTCTTCCTCTCTTCTCTCTGCCCTTCTTCTCTCCGCTCTTCCTCCCTCTGCCTCTCTTCTCCTCGCTCTTCCTCTCACTGCCTCTCTATTATCACAGTGCACTTGAACTTCTTTCTCTGAAAGGGAATCCTCTGACTCAGAAACTGAAGGTGAAACGTACTCCCTCTCATGTAAACTTGACATCTTTCCTCCTTTCTTTCTTCCTGCTACCCTTTCTTTCTCTACCTCTCTTCTCTTTTCTCTGCCTCTTTTTGCCTTTCCACCGGCCCGGTGCCCTTGAACTTCTTTCTCTAAAAGGGAATCTTCTGAGTCAGAAACTGAGTAGGGAACGTACTCGTCCTCACTGTCCTCACTGTCTTCAAGGCTGATTGATTCATCTGTAGAATATCCAAGAGTTTTTCTGGTAAGCTAAAAAAGAAGCCGAAATTTAATTAATCCTGCAAGGGGAAATAACATTTTTCACACCATAATCTCATATTTAAAAAGAGGTTGGTGTAGGCTGGCATGTGAGATACATGTTGACACTATGTAAATTTTTTCTATCAAATAAAAGGTTAAATTCACCTGATGTATCAGTATTTTTAAAATATAGTCATGCCTTACTGTGCTGTGGAACCAGTGACAGTTACCAGACTTAACAGGTTAAAACCAAGACAATTTCCTCCACTACTGTTATTGTCAGACCAAGTTGTGCATTGGATTCTATGTGAACTTACAAATACACTTTCTGCTCTCTTGAGTTCAGGAACACTTATGTCCTCCTTTTCAGGGACGGAACTTAGTTCAAGGATCACTGTAGAGTTAGAAGAGCTCTGGTCCATTTCCTGGGGATCAAATAAAAAACAAACAATTATTGTTGTTAGTTAAAATAAATGTATGCCATTTACTTATTGATATTTTTTCTGTTAAAACTAATTTATTTTAGAATTCCTCTCCCACTACATTCCATATTAGTATTACTATACACCACATCTAACGTACCTAGTATAACCTGCTAAACTGACTGACTCTACTCTACCTTTGGATGACCACCGTTGAAAACCTGTAATCTTTGACACTGATGATGATGGATAAAGCCTAACAAGCATTTTTTTTAGAGATTAACCTAATGATGAAAATGTGACATATTATGGTGGGATTCATGTAGGCTTATTATTACTTGAGATTATGTACAACACTGTGATTTTATAAAACAAAATCTATAATACAATGACTTACACAAAGCAAAACCTTACTTGGAAAAAATATGAAACCTACAACTCAGGCTAAATACTGGATCATCCTGCAATGGCTCACTTAAGCCAGTTATGATTAGGGTTGGGTACCGTTTGGATTTTTACGATTCCGATGCCGAACCGGTACTTTTAAAACGATTCCTAAACGATTCTTAAACCGATTCTTGAAAAACTGAAAAATGACATAAAAGAAAGGCTTTTCATGGAGTTTTTTTTTTTAATTTGGAGAGGCTGTCCTGCCCCCCCCACCACCAGGCTACAGGGTCCTGTCCTGAACGATAGACTAGCAGAGTAAGTGTAATGTTTACTAGCGATCATGTGCAATCAGTGAATGGTTAATATGCTTTTACGTCTGTTTTGGTGAGCCCAGAGGGAAAATATGCCATTTTAAAAGTAGCCTACATTTACGGTAGCTAGCTAACGGTAGACTACAGACAAAGTGTGATATTTTTACGTCCGTTTCAGAGCGTGTACAAAAAGCCGTCTATCAGCAGAGATTGTAGAGTGCATGTCCGAGAATAACGCAGACACGCGCTTCACACCGCGAGCGGGCATGCGCGCCACTCGGCAGAAAAGGGAGAAAGGAAAAAAAAGAGTCTGCCGCTGTCCGGAGCAACAGAGGGAAAATATTTCAGTCGGAACCGAAATGAGGAACCGAAATTCACATTCTAATCCGGTCCGAATACTACCGTTTGCGTATAACCGGTACCATAGTGGCAGACGTGTATATTCCAGGTGCCAGAAAGTAAAAATCCTGCCATGTTTTTGGATCTGCCTTTACATCTAGAACAGGTGTTTTCACTAACGAACTCATCTACCTGGTAGAGGAGCTGGTTTAGTGATGGTTGGGACAGCTGCTGGACAGGATTTCTACTTTCTGGCACCTGGACTATACACCTCTGCATAGTGGAACCGGGTTTCGGTACCCAACCCTAGTTATGATGCCATGTTGTTCAATAAAAACATGATGCAGAGAGAGGAAGAGATTGCTAGGTGTGTTTGCTTAAAAAGTAGGAAGTTTACATTGGCATGACAGAAAGGTAAGCTATGTTTGATTTGTGTTGCAGGCTAGTTGACTTACGGCGTGAGTTTAAGCAGCAGCCATAATGAACCGATAACATGTATGAGGGCCTATGGCAAGAATGCTTTAACTGAATGATTACTGTTGCTGAGCATAATAAAACATAATGCTAATGTTACTAGCCACAGCTCTTCTTATGGTGCTGCTGAACTTTTCTCATAAACTTGTAGCTGATGACCGCATTATTATTGAGGATGCAGTTATAGGCAGTCATTACAGGTAGCTGTTGGACTGTTTTCATTTTCCACTTCAAAAATACCTACACAGGGAAAACATTGTACACTTATAGCTTATATTTCTGCATTGCCACAGTAATTTATGACTATGAAGGTAAATATGGTGCAAAATGTGAGAGCTTGTAGAACAAAAATCTGATCTTGTAAGAGAAAAATGTTCACCTATTGAAAAGAATTCACACACCTGTGATCTGAATGTGAAATCACAGAAAACAAATTCAAATGTGTAGATTGATTTTTACATAGATACAATGATAGCTGCAAACTTTTAATGCAACATTTACCCATCATTTGTTTTACTTAGGTTCATTTTCCATCACATCACAACTCAGTGATTACAACCTCTCAAATCTGTCACTGCAACTTTGTATAGTGCTCTCTCGCATCACCAAGTGGTGAAACTGTGCGCCTCTACTTTTGCAACACTTCTTGCGATACATTTGGTGCAATACTAATTTGTACCTGTGGACTACGGCTGTGGAGCTCTGAGCCAACAGAACAGGGAAAGCAGGGTTTCTATGGCCAGATGAGGGACAACTCTGTCTTGCTCATTTAGTGTAGCATGGAGCTTTGTGATGTGAGAGAGCATGTATGTAAAGTTGCAGTGATTGATTAAGATGTTGTTAGCAATGTTGTGGTTGTGCTGGAAAATGCACTCATGTAATAAAAAACAAGAAAAAAAAATCAGTAAAGTTACATTACAAATTTGCTACTGCCATTGTATCTATGGTAAAATAAATCTACACATTTGTGAATTAGTATTATTTTTTCTGTAACATCACATTTAGATCACGGTTGTGTGAATTTTTTCTATGAGTGAAAATCTCAATTTACAAGTTCAGATTTTTTCTACAAACTCATGTTTTTTTTCCTGTGACCTCATGGTCTACAAGTGCTCACATGAAGTCTACAAGCTTGCGCATTATGCATCATATTTACCTTTATATATGACAGCTGATGGAGATTTTTGTGCGATAATTGCAGGAGGTGGGAGAAAAGTTCATGTGTGAGTCTCCAGTACAATGCATGAAAGGTGGTCACCCTATTCAACCTATCAATAATAGTGTTACTCACATTGACTTAAATGGCTCCTGTACTATTAAAATCAATAGCATTATCACTGACCACATTCAACAGCGTGTGTAGATGGAGAGTCCTCTCATGCTCTTTATTTGCTCGCTCAATACTAGATTTCCTGTATCTCTCCTCACACAAAGCATGATGTCTTCTGAGTTTCTCAAGGCGACACATGTGACAGTTTTTTTCCTGTAAAATAACTGTCCTTAAGATCCATCTCTTGCTGTCCATCTAACATAATATCCCATGTGTAGCCTCTATCTTACCTCATTCTGGTGTCCAGATGGATTCATCCCTCGATCAGCTGTAAGGCAAGACAGATTTATTTGTATAGCGCATTCCATACATGGCAGCAATACAATGTGCTTCACGCAAAAACAATAATTAAAATACAATTTTAGCAATAATAGAAAAAGTAAAATGTATATATAACAACAACAAAGAGTCAATTTAAAAATAAATAGATAACTAAATGAATAGATAGAAAGACTTATAAAAAACAATGTGCATTAACTGCTGAACGCATCTGAGAAAAACTTGTTCTTTAGCTTTGTTTTAAAAATGGTAGTTGGGGCGTTTATGTTCTCTGGAAGCTGGTCCAAAGATGGACACCATAGTGGTTAAAAGCTGCTTCCCCCTGTTTTGTTCCGACAGCAGGTTTCAGTAGTAGTTGCTTATGTTGTAATCGAAGGGGTCTTGGTTGAGAATGTTGTTGGAAGATGTCATGCAGGTAGTTTGGTCCCATCCCCTTCAGTGACTTAAAAACTAACAGAAGTGCCTAAGAATCAATTCTGTATCTAATTGGGAGCCAGTGTAAGGACTTTAAGACTGGCGTAATATGATCTGTTCTTTTTGTTTTAGTAAGGATCCTGACTGCCCTATTCTGTACCATTTGGAGTGGTTTTAAAGTCTTTTTAGGGAGTCCAGCACATTGCAATAATCAATCCCACTAGAAATGAAAGTATGTATGATTTTTTCCAAGATCCTCCTTTGACATAAATCCTTTTATTTTATTGATATTTTTAAGATGAAGGTATGCTGATTTTATGACTGTTTTAAGTCATAAAAGTGAGTGCTAAAATTTAGATCATTGTCTATAAGGACACCAAGGTTGTTTTTTTTTTAACCACTTTCTTTGCTATTAAGCTCTTCCTTTCAAGCAAGGTAGAAAGTTTGCATCCCTCCTCCTTTCCAAAAACTACAACCTCAGTTTTATTTTTGTTAGGCTGGAGGAAGTTCTGTGACATCCTAGTATCTATTTCTTCAAGGCACTGTCAGAGAGTGTTAATGGGGTTATAGTCATTAGTAAAGATATGACAAAAATATGTTTACCACAGAACTTAAATAGATCAAATTAAAACGTTATAGAGCATCAGGGTAATCTCATTTGGTAAACTATAAGATGGCAGCCATAGAATGTTGAGGATGTTTCATACATTGCATTGTTTGATGTGTGACAGTGCATGACAGGGTTTCCCTGAGATTTCAAAGCGCTTAGGTGCAATGACGTCACACATTCATTTGCATATTGGTGACGACATTAAACTTTATTATATATCTATTTTTGCAAAAGCTTAGTTGTTGTCGGTTGCAGCTAGGGAAAGATCATTAGAAGCAAAACTTGGAGGAGGAGCTTGTCACTAAAATGAGAATAGCTTGTCCACCTTAAAGGTCAGCCCACGGTTGGTGAGTGAACCTTAGCTAAAGTTGTCGCTAGCTCTGTGCCGGGCTGGCTAACCGTTTCACTTTAAACCAGCAGGTAGCAAGCAGGACACGGGAACTTGGCTTGGGTCTTGAGGAGTTGTAGCAATTACCAACAGATATACTGTACACAGACTGCACTTCTACATTAACATCTAATATGTTAATGATTATTAACTTTATACTCACAGACAAACACAAGTCCCTCTCTTTTTCCACCACACACTCGCTAATGTGTGGCCTGTAGCTGTGTGCGTAACATGCATGGTGTTTGTGTGTGATTGTGACACTGTTTGTGTCCATCATACAGCACGTGTCCAGAAGACAACAAGCAGGAGCCCCTCCTGTTCATCGGCTTCTATACAGTCTATGTTCGCAGTCCAGATGCTGTCCAAATTGTTTTTATGTTTATACGCTTCAGCGCTGCCCCTAAGCTCTATAATGTCAGGGATAACCCTGCATAAGACTCAGAAAGTTGGATTAATCAACAAAAATGCAGGTGGAATAATCAAATCGAGCCTTTGCCATGCAACACATCAACTCTCATGCACCAAACCAACACTGATTTCCATGATATTTTCAAACATTCTATAGCAGACATTTTAATGTGTACCAGCAAAATGACCAAAAAGAGATCATTAAGTGCAAATTCATATCACAAGTTGTCCTAATTATGACTTACTGACCTGAAGAATTTAAAGGGCTGTCACAGTGACCATGAATGGTTGTCAAATCTTCTTCCTGCAAGTCATATCATATATCATATTAGTCACACATTTTAGCTGCATTTCTCCAGTTTATTAACAGTAGATTAGGCAGTACGTGTCACATGCACCATCAAAGAGGTAGTATAACACTGTATGTCCATATTTTCGATAAAAGGATGTTTTTTTATATGGGAAAAGTACAACATATTTTTCTCTCTGGAGAAAATAGTTCCCCAGCCACCTCTCCTTCTGTAGTCACCACTCCTTCTCACTCAACACCCCCCCCCCCCCCCCCACCCACAGCACTATCTGATTCTGACTATAAGACACATGTTGCAGCACACTTCATTTCAGCTCAGTATCAGTGCATTTAACATTATTGCAGCCATCTCTCTTGATTTATACTTTTGTTTAAACCCCCCCCCCCCCACACATACACACGTATGGTAAAAGTTGCAAAATGGCGACAGGTCACGGCATGTGCACGTTACTAAATGGCTGACCTTGTCCTGAGAACCACACCTGCTACTGTCCTAAACTAAGGTTTCCATTTGACACGACGACGGCACAATTTACTGTAAACTAAGATGGTGTTGGTTTATAAACTGTAATGTTAGCTGCCATTAAACTAGCTAGCATTAACTTATTTGGCTGACAAGATATAAGTTAGCCTTCTAACATTTTACTTTCAAATTAATCTATAAGAGTTGGTTTACATGTGATAACAGTACAAATCTATTTTAAACAGAATTGTAAACGGTTTAAATGGCAGTAAAATCAATTTTAGACTCACCATCTCTCCCTGATCCATGACTCCAGCCTGCTCTCGTCCATGCAGTGAAGATCTGACGCAGAGTTCACAGCTTACGTGAGGGGAGGGGCTGGACACCATGGGGACTCCGGCACACACACTTGCCACATGGCCGGAGTGGGGGATGGGCGTGGTCGGGATGGGGACTTGAACATGACATACGTGTGTAACAGTATTTTCTTTTAAACGGCGTCAGTAGCTCAATTTGAGACAACAATCGAAACCAAACGAACCCTGAAACCTTTCAGCATATAAACAGACGAATGCTTTTGGCTTAACTTGAAATAAAAATAATTATTTTTTTAATTTATTATTAGTTAGTTTTTTTCCTCAAAATTAAGCCAATGACAAGTGTACATACTAAATGGATACATTTTTCCTGATTAGCAAAAATTAATAATTATAATAAATATTCATAACATTCTTCAAAATATCTGTATATGCTTGTGCATGTCAGCGTGCTCTTATCTGTTCAGTTGATATTTGAGTTCACACCACGCCAAACTCACCTAATGTAAGGGGAGGGCCTGGACACGCAGGGGACCCTAAACACACACCTCATGTTCGCCACATGGTAAAGGCATGGCCAGAGTGGGGGATGGGCGTGGTCAGGATGGGGACTTGAACATGACAGATTGTGTGTAACAGTGTTTTCTTTTAAATGTGGTAACATTAGCTCAATTTAAGACTACAATATAAACCATACGCTACAAACCCTGAAAGTTTTTAGCATATAAGCAGACAAATATTTGGCATTATTTGAAATTAATTTCTTCATTATTAGTTTTTTTATACTAAATTAATACATTTTTCTCCCCATCAATACAAAATTAATTAATAATAATTATTATACATATTTTTATCTTACATGTACATAACATTCATCAAAATATATTTCATATATTGTAGTTCTGATTCTCAACTTTATAACGCAGCTCCCTCTCTTCAATCTCTCTCTAAATCGCTGCACCACAAACCCTGGTTGCAGCGCTCGTTGAGCCACCGTCTAAAACTGCCATTTCCACCAGCTGACAGTTTGTAAACAGAAATAAATGCATTATGGATCATTTTATTTCTATAGTTTGTAAGCTCACTCGACCAGCTGACTTCTGTTGAAACAGAAGATGTCTCTAACGTTTTAAAACCAGCCTCTGGAGACTTGACCAGCTGAGTCGCAGCAACACCATTAGCTGGTTTGTAGACTGCTGAAACTGCAATGTTCTAAAACAGTTGTGTCTCGTCGCCAAATCTTTGGTCTAAACTCTTCTATAATATATTAGAAACTTCCAATTTGATAAAGTCAGTGTTTATTAGACCACAAATGAGACAATTATTAGAACAACACAGAATCTCTCACTTGTTACTCAGAATTGTCATGAAAATATGAAATACCATAAATATGTCAAAATACACTGAAAGGGGCCTTTAAGATGTCCTGTTTGATTTAGAATTTGAGTGAAAAAAAATGTAATTGTGCTGAGAGCAAGCGAGCAATTCGGCAATTCTGAGAGGTGCATGATGCCAGGGGTAGAGCAGCGCCTAGTTGGGCGGCACTGCTCTCAATGGATTGGCCCGCGCAGAGCGATTTTGCCGGCTTTTATGTGTAGGCAGCTTTAAGCAGTCTGGACCATAGAAATTATATGGTTTTGAGTATTGTTATTAATACATGAGCTTAAAGTTTTCAGAATTGTATTCATAGTTCCCTTTAGGCCTTACAGCTTTTTTAAAGTTAATTACAAAAGTAACAATATATTCATCATTGTTAGCTTATACTATATTATCTATATGTAAATGAAATGTAGGGATAAGATGCAGATCTGAAGCAACATCAGAAGTATCCATGGTGAGAAAAAAAAGGGAGAATGGATGGCAAGCAATAAAGCTGAACTGCACCAAACCTTCAAATGAGCTTGAATATCAGGTATGATAGTCCAGCAATGAGGTGGCATAACTAAAATATCAAAACCATATTATAAAAAGGTTGCTCAAATCAAGCAAACTGATTTGTTCTGGTTCATAATAGTGATATAATAACAACCACATACAAAAGCTATAATTAGAATTCCTTTGAACAATAAGTATCACTCCAAGTTTGAGATACAACATTACACAAACTGATAGCTGGTGCAACGGACAAAAGCTGTTCATCTGCACACACACTGCAATGAAACAGAGTTGGTTGGCGAAGTATCTATATACTGTATATATTTAGAATATTTTCCCCGCTTTATTTTGCCATCAGACAGCCCTTTACTAAAAGGAATTGAAGTTGTTGTCTATGCTCTCTTGAAAGCCTTCTTCATTGATAAACACAGCAATTTTAATCTAGCAGAAAACAGGAGTTGCTCTTCTACCACTGCGGCCAGCAGTTAGTTGCTTGTCTAGTTCTGTCTCGATTGTTAAGTTAGTTTTTGTTATTGTTTGCCTTTTCATTAGCTTTACGTATAAGAAATAGTCTCTGCAAAAACTCTGTGCTAGGCTAACATTATCTGCCCTGCTATATGTTGTGCCTTTATCACAACATACTATGGCCTGTTGTAAGCTATTACTTAAGTATTAAAATATCTTAATCATCTCTTAAATAATTATAAATATAATGAACACATATTTAATGCATTAGTCTTTATTGAAAATGTATAGCATAAAATAACGTGAGGTTTTGTTTGGAAATAACCTCAAACTGAATTCATGCCAAACTGTCTGTTCCTCTGGGCCTCTCTGCTTCAGAGGTCACAACCAGGTCAGTTGAGACATTGGGTGGGGAGGGAGGACTGCAATCTGCACCTGCACTACTGCTGCATTCAAGGGAATATGGAAATTGCAATTTTACTGACCCTGACTGGTCATGTTTTTACTAAAATGGAGGACTGCAGATTTTTTTTTTTTGTTATTTTAAGACAATTTAGCTCTTGCTGAGTAATTCAATGCATCCTCTGACCTGGATGACTGAGAACACACTTTAAATTATGGATTTGACTTTTCTGTTTGTGAAATTTACCTCAACATGAAGACCCATAGTTCTGTAATATCCAGGCACACCTGAACACACAGTTAGAAACATGCTTGTTTGTTTAAACCTAAACAGCCCAAGTTATGAAGGATACAGATGCAGCAGCATGATTAATCCATGTGAAACACATTACATTTTTTAGCAAACTAGGTTGGGCTGAGTGTAAAAAAAAAAGAAAATCTGGGCTAGGGTAAGTAATGATCTTATCAAACAGAATATACAGATTTCTTTGTTAGCAATAGCAATAGCAGGGCTTAAGGGTTATAAGGGGTTTGTGGACTGCAGATGAAAATTAGCCGGTACGGCTAAATCTGGCACATTTACATGTTGGACATTGTACTCATGTTGATTAATGTGCACTGTCCCTTTTTAAATAAAGAAATCTATATATATTATATATATACATACAGTTATTTGTTAATGAGGGGGGAAACATAGATATGGTAGCTTTCAACCAATGAATGATTTATGAAACTGGATAATGCAGCTGAGTCTGGCCAAGTCCTGAGTCCTGTTTAACCTTACCAGAAGCAGGAAGTATGCTCTTTCAGCCTTTTGCAGTGGTGTTGATTTTTGCATCCCACTTCAGATCCTGGGATATTGTGTATTCTTGAATGTGTGTCCCAGTGGTGACTACTGAGCCAAGAATGTTAAAGAGGATAGGTAAAGGTCCCAACTTTTCCAAACTTAAATATATTACAGAAGATATAATTATGAAATAGGCTATATATATTAAAGCCTACCTTTTATTTTTGCTCTCTATCAAAAGAAAAATATGTTGTATGCTGTAAATCAAGGCCCAAACGCACTGAAAGCGATAATTGACGCAGTTCTTTTGACCTGCCTTATTTGACCTGCCTCATTTGATGCTTCCATGGCACACTGCAGGCATCAGATTTTAAGCGCCAACACCACAGAACCAGCAGTATTGTAGAAAAGGTCGCTATTTAGGCAAAGGTTTTGTATGTTACAGATCCCCCATCAGTAGAGGCATTGTACTTTTTTGTGCCACAACGGACATTTAATTTTTATATTAAGAAATATTTAAGTTGCATTCATTCAATTTCACTTTTTTTATAATGACTATAAGCTACAGAACAAGTTTATAGTCCAGATTATGGATACATGACCACTGCATCAATCCTTCCCATTTTTTCAGCTCATTTGTAAATGCCATCACAATGATTACTGGGCTTTTAAGAGAAACTTTCACTCAGTTGCCGTGACATTTTTGAATGGTTTAGGTGCACAGAAGTATGAGCTTGATTCACACAATCATAAACATCCCCTCGTGTTTCACCATCAACAAAAATAAATAGAAGGCTGTTTGTAGAGCGGATCTGTGTGGCGTATACACACAACTATAATGCTGCTGTCACACCTGGTGTGGCCAGTTTCACAGCAATAAACTATGATCACAGTCAGTGAGACAGCAAACAGACTAGAGTAGACTAACGCTTTTGTAGCGTATTGGCCATTTAAAACCTTGGGTGTACTTCAAAACGCGCGTGTCAGATGCTTTTACTGCGTTTGGAACTTTAAGCTCAAACTTTTGCCACGGAAGCTACTGTATTGGAAGGTTACTCCTGAAAATTTAAAGAGTGCTGGAATGTGGAACGTGTGATACTTGTAGAATGGGGTTAATATCTTCGAACCTTTGCCTATCGTCTTTAAGGGCAGATGGAGGGTGCTCAGGGGGGGCTCTTCCTGAAGTCCACAATCATCTCCAATGTCTTCTGAGCATTTAGTTACAGGTTGTTGTGGCTGCACCAGGATGCCAGCTGCTTGACATCATGTCTGTAAGCTGACACATCATTGTTGGATATAAGCTTTACAGGGGGTCCTGGAGGGGCAGTCAGTAGTGTATAGAGAGTAAAGCAGGGGAGAGCACACTGCACTGTAGGGCTCCAGTGCAGAGAGACATGGTCAGTGATATGTGTGCTTTCTGAGCCTAAAATGATGTTTCCTATTCGTATTTTGAAATATGTGGCCAGATGGGAAACCCCATCTCCAGCATAACGGTTTTTGGGTTAAATTCCCACTGCGATACATCAACCAATGTGTCCCTGAGCAAGACACTTAACCCCTAGTTGCTCCAGAGGCGTAAAACCTCTGACATATGTAGCAATTGGAAGTCACTTTGGAAAAAAAGCGTCCTCTAAATGACATGTAATGTAATGGAACTGTAATCCACAAATCGAACCTTTGCCAGGTTACTAGGTCTGGTTATATAGTTATATTAGATGAATGAGGAAATGAAGATATTAGGCACAGGCGTTTGACATGATGAAGATGTTGCATGCATGGTTAGTAGCCATATTACCAAGTTTCTAATGGTATGAAACAAAACTATGAAGAAATAACTGAGCAAGAACATTTAGAGATGCATCTGAAGGGCCAATATAGTGAGGTGTGTTTTTACAGTTTCATAACCATTTGTAAATAGATTCATTAATTCACTAGTATAGTTGATGGATCATCAGGATAAAAAACATTTTGAAAATCAGTAATCCTATCTTGATAATTTAGGTCTATAAACAGGTAACTGGCAAAGTA
This sequence comes from Perca flavescens, assembly GCF_004354835.1. NCBI lineage: Eukaryota > Metazoa > Chordata > Actinopteri > Perciformes > Percidae > Perca > Perca flavescens. Next base: position 15,914,349 of record NC_041332.1, on the reverse strand, counting down.
AATACAGTTATAGTATTATAACAGAAAGATAAACTAGCTATCTGCAATATAATTACAGTAAAATGTAACATTTAACTTAACTAAGGCAACAAGATTTGTTCATAATTCTCTTGTTATGTTAGACAATGAATAGCCTCATTTTAGTTACAATTGCAAATTAAACAAAAAGAAAAAAACACATTCTAGGAAATGTTTAAGCAGAGATAGCTTTTTCAAGTGGAATTGAATAGGCGGTTAAATTGATTTTATGTTAAACCACTAGATATTGATCAAATTGTAGGACTTTAATTTTAAGTATTCTGAGTTTGAGTTACTATGGCTGAGCTAACAGAAAGTTCAAATTGTATTATGCTGTAATACCATCTCCCACCAGGAGGGGCGCATCATTGACTGAGTTAAATTTTCATTATGCTGCAATACCATTTATTACCAGGAGGGGCGCATGTGCGCAGAAAAGTTCACACACTTGCAATACCACCGTTTGTCAGTAGGATGTCAGCGTCTTACACACACACACATTTTTCTCATGAAAACCCCCCCAAAGAGGACTTTGGAGTTATTGATACTGGGCATATTAGGAAGCTGTTTTCTATGCTTTGAGAGGGGTCTGCCCGTGGGGACCCTGATTTTGGTCCCCACCGTGACACGAGTCCCCACCGTGAGTGTGTGTGTATTCCGGTCAAGGTCCTCATCGGTATAGAAATGCGAGTACACACACACACACACACACACACACACACACACACACACACACACACACACACACACACACACACACACACACTCTCTCTCTCTCTCTAATTGAAACACGCCCCTTCTCTCCTCAGGGACCAGTTACTGTTGTGGTCTCCCTCTGGGCCGTCTGATTGGCTCAGATGTTTATCAGTCGTCGTCTTCTCCACGCCCACTCATCATTGGCTTGTTACAGTGACAGGCCCCGCCCCCTGTTGACCTCATAACCCTCCAATCAGGGCTCCTCCAGACTGACTGTAAAGTGTGAGAAAATCCCCCTCCAGACTCTCACACAGAATCCTGAAGATATTGATCTGTGTGAGATGGATGGATCAATAAACCTGTTCTCTCTGCTAGCAGAGAGATGGTAGCAGTGAGGTGATAGCAGTGAGGTGATAGCAGTGAGATGGTAGCAGTGAGATGGTAGCAGTGAGATGGTAGCAGTGAGATGGTAGCAGTGAGATGATAGCAGTGAGATGATAGCAGTGAGGTGGTAGCAGTGAGATGATAGCAGTGAGATGATAGCAGTGAGATGGTAGCAGTGAGATGATAGCAGTGAGATGATAGCAGTGA